>NW_026621986.1:0-27460 GCF_003711565.1 Takifugu flavidus | reverse complement strand
ATGTGACTACAGCATACGTTTTCATATGATCATGTTGCATTCAACTCTGTTTTGAAATAAATGTGTCTTCTGACCAAAAATGATGTTTTCTCCACGAGAAAACGTCAAAAACGTTATATATGTTGACTGCAGCATACGTTCACATGATCATGTTTCATTCACCTCTGTTTAGAAATAAATGTGTCTCCTGACCAAAAATGATGGGTTTCCTCCGGAGAAAACGTCAAAAACGTCATAATATGACTACGGCATACGTTTTCAGATGATCATGTTGCATTCACTCTGTTTTGAAATAAATGTGTCTTCTGACCAAAAATGATGTTTTCTCTGCGAGAAAACGTCAAAAAAGTCATAATATGACTGCAGCATGAGTTTCACAAGATTATTTTGCATTCACCTCTGTATTGAAATAATGTGTCTCCTGACCAAAAATGATGTTTTCTCTCCGCGAGAACGTCAAAAAAGTCATAATATGACTGCAGCATGAGTTTTCAGATGATCATGTTGGCATTCACCTCTGTTTTGATAATAAATGTGTCTTCTGACCAAAAATGATGTTTTCTCTGCGAGAAAACGTCAAAAAAGTCATAATATGACTGCAGCATGAGTTTTCACATGATTATGTTGCATTCACCTCTTTTGTTTGAAATAATGTGTCTCCTGACCAAAAATGATGTTTTCTCCGCGAGAAAACGTCAAAAAGTCATAATATGACTGCAGCATACGTTTTCACATGATCATACTGCATTCACCTCTGTATTGAAATAAATGTGTCTCCTGACCAAAGTGATGTTTTCTCCGTGAGAAAACGTCAAAAACGTCATAATGTGACTGCAGCATACGTTTTCACATGATCATACTGCATTCACCTCTGTATTGAAATAAATGTTTCTCCTGACCAAAAATGATGTTTTCTCCACGAGAAAACGTCAAAAAAGTCATAATGTGACTACAGCATACGTTTTCATATGATCATGTTGCATTCAACTCGTTTTGAAATAAATGTGTCGTCTGACCAAAAATGATGTTTTCTCCACGAGAAACTCAAAAACGTCATAATGTGACTGCAGCATACGTTTTCACATGATTATGTTTTGCATTCACCTCTGTTTAGAAATAAATGTGTCTCCTGACCAAAAATGATGTTTTCTTCCGCGAGAAAACGTCAAAAAGTCATAATATGACTGCAGCATGAGTTTTCACAGATGATTATGTTGCATTCACCTCTGTTTTGAAATAAATGTTTCTCCTGACCAAAAATGATGTTTTCTCCACGAGAAAACGTCAAAAAAGTCATAATGTGACTGCAGCATACGTTTTCATATGATCATGTTGCATTCACCTCTGTTTTGAAATAAATGTGTCGTCTGACCAAAATGATGTTTTCTCCACGAGAAAACGTCAAAACGTCATAATGTGACTGCAGCATTCGTTTTCACATGATTATGTTGCATTCACCTCTGTTTAGAAATAAATGTGTCTCCTGACCAAAAATGATGTTTTCTCCGCGAGAAAACGTCAAAAAAGTCATAATTGACTGCAGCATAGTTTTCACATGATTATGTTGCATTCACCTCTGTTTTGAAATAAATGTGTCTCCTGACCAAAAATGATGTTTTCTCCTCGAGAAAACGTCCAAAAATTCATAATATGACTGCAGCATGATTTTCAGATGATCATGTTGCATTCACCTCTGTTTTGAAATAAATGTGTCTCCTGATGTTTTCTCCACGAGAAAACGTCAAAAAGTCATAATGTGACTGCAGCATACGTTTTCACATGATCATGTTGCATTCACCTCTGTTTTGAAATAAATGTGTCTCCTGACCAAAATGATGTTTTCTCCACGAGAAAACGTCAAAAAGTCATAATGTGACTGCAGCATACCTTTTTCACATGATCATGTTGCATTCACCTCTGTATTGAAATAAATGTTTCTCCTGACCAAAAATGATGTTTTCTCCACGAGAAAACGTCAAAAAAGTCATAATGTGACTACAGCATACATTTTCATATGATCATGTTGCATTCACCTCTGTTTTGAAATAAATGTGTCTTCTGACCAAAAATGATGTTTTCTCTGCGAGAAAACGTCAAAAAAGTCATAATATGACTGCAGCATACGTTTTCACATATCATGATTGCATTCACCTCTGTATTGAAATAAATGTGTCTCCTGACCAAAAATGATGTTTTCTCTGCGAGAAAACGTCAAAAAAGTCATAATATGACTGCAGCATGATTTTTCACATGATTATGTTGCATTCACCTCTGTTTTGAAATAAATGTGTCTCCTGACCAAAAATGATGTTTTCTCCGCGAGAAAACGTCAAAAAAGTCATAATGGACTGCAGCATGAGTTTTCACATGATCATGTTGCATTCACCTCTGTTTTGAAATAAATGTGTCTTCTGACCAAAAATGATGTTTTTTCTCCACGAGAAAACGTCAAAAAAGTTATAATGTGACTGCAGCATACGTTTTCACATGATTATGTTGCAGTCACCTCTGTTTTGAAATAAATGTGTCTTCTGACCAAAAATGATGTTTTCTCCTCCGCGAGAAAACGTCAAAAACGTCATAATATGACTGCAGCATGAGTTTTCAGATGATCATGTTGCATTCACCTGTTTTGAAATAAATGTGTCTCCTGACCAAAAATGATGTTTTCTCCACGAGAAAACGTCAAAAAAGTCATAATATGACTGCAGCATACGTTTTCAGATGATCATGTTGCTTCACCTCTGTTTTGAAATAAATGTGTCTTCTGACCAAAAATGATGTTTTCTCTGCGAGAAAATGTCAAAAAAGTCATAATATGACTGCAGCATACGTTTTCACATGATCATACTGCATTCACCTCTGTATTGAAATAAATGTGTCTCCTGACCAAAAATGATGTTTTCTCTCCGTGAGAAAAGTCAAAAACGTCATAATGTGACTGCACATACGTTTTCACATGATCATAACTGCATTCACCTCTTTATTGAAATAAATGTTTCTCCTGACCAAAAATGATGTTTTCTCCCGAGAAAACGTCAAAAAAGTCATAATGTGACTACAGCATACGTTTTCATATGATCATGTGCATTCAACTCTGTTTTGAAATAATGTGTCGTCTGACCAAAAATGATGTTTTCTCCACGAGAAAACGTCAAAAACGTCATAATGTGACTGCAGCATTCGTTTTCACATGATTATGTTGCATTCACCTCTGTTTAGAAATAAATGTGTCTCCTGACCAAAAATGATGTTTTCTCTCCGCGAGAAAACGTCAAAAAAGTCATAATATGACTGCAGCATGAGTTTTCAGATGATCATATTGCATTCACCTCTGTTTTGAAATAAATGTGTCTCCTGACCAAAATGATGTTTTCTCCACGAGAAAACGTCAAAAAGTCATAATGTGACTGCAGCATACGTTTTCACATGATTATTTTGCATTCACCTCTGTTTTGAAATAAATGTGTCTCCTGACCAAAAATGATGTTTTCTCCACGAGAAAACGTCAAAAAGTCATAATGTGACTGCAGCATACCTTTTCACATGATCATGTTGCATTCACCTCTGTATGAAATAAATGTTTCTCCTGACCAAAAATGATGTTTTCTCCTCCACGAGAAAACGTCAAAAAGTCATAATGTGACAGAGCATACGTTTTCAGATGAATTATGTTGCATTCACCTCTGTTTTGAAATAAATGTGTCTCCTGACCAAAAATGATGTTTTTCTCACGAGAAAACGTCAAAAACGTCATAATGTGCTGCAGCATACGTTTTCACATGATCATGTTTCATTCACCTCTGTTTAGAAATAAATGTGTCTCCTGACCAAAAATGATTTTTTCTCCGCGAGAAAACGTCAAAAACGTCATAATATGACTGCGGCATACGTTTTCAGATGATCATTTGCATTCACCTCTGTTTTGAAATAAATGTGTCTCCTGACCAAAATGATGTTTTCTCCGCGAGAAAACGTCAAAAAGTCATAATATGACTGCAGCATACGTTTTCAGATGATCATGTTGCATTCACCTCTGTTTTGAAATAAATGTGTCTCCTCCTGACCAAAATGATGTTTTCTCCACGAGAAAAATGTCAAAAAAGTTATAATGTGACTGCAGCATACGTTTTCACATGATTATGTTGCAGTCACCTCTGTTTTGAAATAAATGTGTCTTCTGACCAAAAATGATGTTTTCTCCGCGAGAAAACGTCAAAAACGTCATAATATGACTGCAGCATGAGTTTTCAGATGATCATGTTGCATTCACCTCTGTTTTGAAATAATGTGTCTCCTGACCAAAAATGATGTTTTCTCCACGAGAAAACGTCAAAAAGTCATAATATGACTGCAGCATGAGTTTTCAGATGATTATGTTGCATTCACCTCTGTTTTGAAATAAATGTCTCTCATGACCAAAAATGATGTTTTCTCCCCGCCAGAAAACGTCAAAAAAGTCATAATATGACTGCAGCATTCGTTTTCACATGATCATACTGCATTCACCACTGTATTGAAATAAATGTGTCTCCTGACCAAAAGTGATGTTTTCTCCGTGAGAAACGTCAAAAACGTCATAATGTGACTGCAGCATACGTTTTCACATGATCATACTGCATTCACCTCTGTATTGAAATAAATGTTTCTCCTGACCAAAAATGATGTTTTCTCCACGAGAAAACGTCAAAAAAGTCATAATGTGACTACAGCATACGTTTTCACATGATCATGTTGCATTCACCTCTGTTTTGAAATAAATGTGTCTCTGACCAAAAATGATGTTTTCTCCACGAGAAAACGTCAAAAACGTCATAATGTGACTGCAGCATACGTTTTCACATGATTATGTTGCATTCACCTCTGTTTTGATAAATGTGTCTCCTGACCAAAAATGATGTTTTCTTCCGCGAGAAAACGTCAAAAAAGTCATAATATGACTGTAGCATGAATTTTCACATGATTATGTTGCATTCACCTCTGTATTGAAATAAATGTGTCTCCTGACCAAAAATGATGTTTTCTCCACGAGAAAACGTCAAAAAGTCATAATGTGACTGCAGCATACGTTTTCACATGATCATGTTGCATTCACCTCTGTTTTGAAATAAATGTGTCTCCTGACCAAAAATGATGTTTCTCTCCACGAGAAAACGTCAAAAACGTCATAATGTGACTGCAGCATACGTTTTCACATGATCATGTTTCATTCACCTCTGTTTAGAAATAAATGTGTCTCCTGACCAAAATGATGTTTTCTCCGCGAGAAAACGTCAAAAACGTCATAATGTGACTGCGGCATACGTTTTCAATGATCATGTTGCATTCACTTCTCTGTTTTGAAATAAATGTGTCCCTGACCAAAAATGATGTTTTCTCCGCGAGAAAACGTCAAAAAGTCATAATATGACTGCAGCATACGTTTTCAGATGATCATGTTGCATTCACCTCTGTTTTGAAATAAATGTGTCTCCTGACCAAAATGATGTTTTCTCCACGAGAAAACGTCAAAAAGTCATAATATGACTGCAGCATACGTTTTCACATGATTATGTTGCAGTCACCTCTGTTTTGAAATAAATGTGTCTTCTGACCAAAAATGATGTTTTCTCCGCGAGAAAACGTCAAAAACGTCATAATATGACTGCAGCATGAGTTTTCAGATGATCATGTTGCATTCACCTCTGTTTTGAAATAATGTGTCTCCTGACCAAAATGATGTTTTCTCCACGAGAAAACGTCAAAAAGTCATAATTGACTGCAGCATGAGTTTTCAGATGATTATGTTGCATTCACCTCTGTTTTGAAATAAATGTCTCTCATGACCAAAAATGATTTTTTCTCCACGAGAAAACGTCAAAAAGTCATAATGTGACTGCAGCATACGTTTTCACATGATTATGTTGCAGTCACCTCTGTTTTGAAATAAATGTGTCTCCTGACCAAAAATGATTGTTCTCCGTCCACGAAAACGTCAAAAACGTCATAATGTGACTGCAGCATACGTTTTCACATGATCATACTGCATTCACCTCTGTATTGAAATAAATGTTTCTCCTGACCAAAATGATGTTTTCTCCGTGAGAAAACGTCAAAAACGTCATAATGTGACTGCAGCATACGTTTTCACATGATCATACTGCATTCACCTCTGTATTGAAATAAATGTTTCTCCTGACCAAAAATGATGTTTTCTCCACGAGAAAACGTCAAAAAAGTCATAATGTGACTGCAGCATACGTTTTCACATGATCATATTGCATTCACCTCTGTTTTGAAATAAATGTGTCTCCTGACCAAAAATGATGTTTTCTCCACGAGAAATTGTCAAAAAAGTTATAATGTGACTGCAGCATACGTTTTCACATGATTATGTTGCAGTCACCTCTGTTTTGAAATAAATGTGTCTTCTGACCAAAAATGATGTTTTCTCCGCGAGAAAACGTCAAAAACGTCATAATATGACTGCAGCATGAGTTTTCAGATGATCATGTTGCATTCACCTGTTTTGAAATAAATGTGTCTCCTGACCAAAATGATGTTTTCTCCACGAGAAAACGTCAAAAAAGTCATAATATGACTGCAGCATGAGTTTTCAGATGATTATGTTTCATTCACCTCTGTTTTGAAATAAATGTGTCTCCTGACCAAAAATGATGTTTTCTCCGCGAGAAAACGTCAAAAAAGTCATAATATGACTGCAGCAGACGTTTTCAGATGATCATGTTGCATTCACCTCTGTTTTGAAATAAATGTGTCTCCTGACCAAAAATGATGTTTTCTCCGAGAAAACGTCAAAAACGTCATAATGTGACTGCAGCATACGTTTTCACATGATCATGTTGCATTCACCTCTGTTTTGAAATAAATGTGTCTCCTGACCAAAAATGATGTTTTCTCCACGAGAAAACGTCAAAAAAGTCATAATGTGACTGCAGCATACGTTTTCATATGATCATGTTGCATTCAACTCTCTGTTTTGAAATAAATGTGTCTCTGACCAAAATGATGTTTTCTCCTCCACAGAAAACGTCAAAAACGTCATAATGTGACTGCAGCATACGTTTTCACATGATTATGTTGCATTCACCTCTGTTTTGAAATAAATGTGTCTCCTGACCAAAAATGATGTTTTCTCTCCGCGAAAAAACGTCAAAAAAGTCATAATATGACTGCAGCATGAGTTTTCAGATGATTATTGCATTCACCTCTGTTTTGAAATAATGTGTCTCCTGACCAAAATGATGTTTTCTCCGCGAGAAAACGTCAAAAAAGTCATAATATGACTGCGGCATGAGTTTTCAGATGATCATGTTGCATTCACCTCTGTTTTGAAATAAATGTGTCTCCTGATGTTTTCTTTTTCCTCCACGAGAAAACGTCAAAAAAGTCATAATGTGATTGCAGCATACGTTTTCACATGATCATATTGCATTCACCTGTTTTGAAATAAATGTGTCTCCTGACCAAAAATGATGTTTTCTCCACGAGAAAACGTCAAAAAAGTCATAATGTGACTGCAGCATACGTTTTCACATGATCATGTTGCATTCACCTCTGTTTTGAAATAAATGTTCTCCTGACCAAAAATGATGTTTTCTTCCACGAGAAAACGTCAAAAAAGTCATAATTGACTGCAGCATACGTTTTCAGATGATTATGTTGCATTCACCTCTGTTTTGAAATAAATGTGTCTCCTGACCAAAAATGATGTTTTCTCCACGAGAAAACGTCAAAAACGTCATAATGTGACTGCAGCATACGTTTTCACATGATCATGTTTCATTCACCTCTGTTTTGAAATAAATGTGTCTCCTGACCAAAAATTATGTTTTTCTCTCCGCGAGAAAACGTCAAAAAAGTCATAATATGACTGCAGCATACGTTTTCAGATGATCATGTTGCATTCACCTCTGTTTTGAAATAAATGTGTCTTCTGACCAAAATGATGTTTTCTCTGCGAGAAAACGTCAAAAAAGTCATAATATGACTGCAGCATGAGTTTTCACATGATTATGTTGCATTCACCTCTGTTTTGAAATAAATGTGTCTCCTGACCAAAAATGATGTTTTCTCCGCGAGAAAACGTCAAAAAAGTCATAATATGACTGCAGCATGAGTTTTCACATGATCATACTGCATTCACCTCTGTATTGAAATAAATGTGTCTTCTGACCAAAAATGATGTTTTCTCCACGAGAAAACGTCAAAAACGTCATAATGTGACTGCAGCATACGTTTTCACATGATTATGTTGCATTCACCTCTGTTTAGAATAAATGTGTCTCCTGACCAAAAATGATGTTTTCTCCGCGAAAAAACGTCAAAAAAGTCATAATATGACTGCAGCATGAGTTTTCAGATGATTATGTTGCATTCACCTCTGTTTTGAAATAAATGTGTCTCCTGACCAAAAATGATGTTTTCTCCGCGAGAAAACGTCAAAAAAGTCATAATATGACTGCAGCATGAGTTTTCAGATGATCATGTTGCATTCACCTCTGTTTTGAAATAAATGTGTCTCCTGATGTTTTCTCCACGAGAAAACGTAAGAAAAGTCATAATGTGATTGCAGCATACGTTTTCACATGATCATATTGCATTCACCTCTGTTTTGAAATAAATGTGTCTCCTGACCAAAAATGATGTTTTCTCCACGAGAAAACGTCAAAAATTCATAATGTGACTGCAGCATACCTTTTCACATGATCATGTTGCATTCACCTCTGTATTGAAATAAATGTTTCTCCTGACCAAAAATGATGTTTTCTCCACGAGAAAACGTCAAAAAAGTCATAATGTGACTATAGCATACGTTTTCAGATGATTATGTTGCATTCACCTCTGTTTTGAAATAAATGTGTCTCCTGACCAAAAATGATGTTTTCTCCACGAGAAAACGTCAAAAACGTCATAATGTGACTGCAGCATACGTTTTCACATGATCATGTTTCATTCACCTCTGTTTAGAAATAAATGTGTCTCCTGACCAAAAATTATGTTTTCTCTCCGCGAGAAAACGTCAAAAAAGTCATAATATGACTGCAGCATACGTTTTCAGATGATCATGTTGCATTCACCTCTGTTTTGAAATAAATGTGTCTTCTGACCAAAATGATGTTTTCTCTGCGAGAAAACGTCAAAAAAGTCATAATATGACTGCAGCATGAGTTTTCACATGATTATGTTGCATTCACCTCTGTTTTGAAATAAATGTGTCTCCTGACCAAAATGATGTTTTCTCCGCGAGAAAACGTCAAAAAAGTCATAATATGACTGCAGCATGAGTTTTCACATGATCGTACTGCATTCACCTCTGTATTGAAATAAATGTTTCTCCTGACCAAAAATGATGTTTTCTCCACGAGAAAACGTCAAAAAAGTCATAATGTGACTACAGCATACGTTTTCATATGATCATGTTGCATTAAACTCTGTTTTGAAATAAATGTGTCTTCTGACCAAAAATGATGTTTTCTCCGCGAGAAAACGTCAAAAAAGTCATAATATGACTGCAGCATGAGTTTTCAGATGATTATGTTGCATTCACCTCTGTTTTGAAATAAATGTGTCTCCTGACCAAAAATGATGTTTTCTCCGCGAGAAAACGTCAAAAAAGTCATAATATGACTGCAGCATGAGTTTTCAGATGATCATGTTGCATTCACCTCTGTTTTGAAATAAATGTGTCTCCTGATGTTTTCTCCACGAGAAAACGTCAGAAAAGTCATAATGTGATTGCAGCATACGTTTTCACATGATCATATTGCATTCACCTCTGTTTTGAAATAAATGTGTCTCCTGACCAAAATGATGTTTTCTCCACGAGAAAACGTCAAAAAAGTTATAATGTGACTGCAGCATACGTTTTCACATGATTATGTTGCAGTCACCTCTGTTTTGAAATAAATGTGTCTTCTGACCAAAAATGATGTTTTTGTAGTGGGTCTGAAATAGCCACATATAGTTTATTATGTTAACAGACACCCCCTCTTTTTCATTTTAATATTTTAACCTTTATACGGTTTGCAGAAATCATTGCCACTTTGCACCAGTAGAGAGTGCTTTAACACCAGTGGGTCCAAGCAAACAGTCTATGCTCTGCTTTTGCTCTGCGCATGTGCAAAGAATAAATTACACTGCGCAGCAGTAGCGTGAGCTGACAACTCGCGTGTCGTGTGTTTGGATCCACAGGTATATAAAATGTACTATTTGTACAGTTCTTTTCAGTTAAACTATGTAGCAACATATAAGCGAAGTCATGAAGGGAAGCTAAGCACTGTAAGATGTTGAAATATGTACTTTATCGTCGTGGTTTGTTATCGGGCATTCCCGTCAGCAAAAGGTTAGTTAAACACGAGTGAGTGTATATGTGTGTGTGTGCGTAGTTCCGACCATAAAAGTTACTGGTGACTAGTTATTGTTTGTTAGTACTATTCTGAGAGTAATTGGTATGGTACTTGCCATGTTGTGTATATGAATGTGAACATTCAAGTGCATGTGCAAAGAATAAAATACACTGCGCAGCAGTAGCGTGAGCTGACAACTCGCGTGTCGTGTGTTTGGATCCACAGGTAGTTATACCGTAGCTTAGCCGCTCAGCGCCCGCCGCCTGAGTGGCTCATGCTGCCGGACCAGAGACCCCTAGCTCTGGCGCCGGTAACATTTGGGGGCTCGTCCGGGATCATTAGCGTTTCTGCCTAGTGAAGTGAGTGTCGCGACGACGTGAAACGGTGCCCAAAGCTTCAGGGAAGGCTGCAGTCCAGAGCGTCATCCAGAGAGCGGAAGTCACCAGAGTAACGCCAAGATGGCCACTGTCACCCCACGGCGGATGCTGATCTTCAAGATCCAGAAGAATCTTTCATATTTGAGTACAGACCAGCTATTGGCAGTTGTGAGTTCAATAGACGATGGCAGCAAAACTCACGAGGTTAAAGATTTGAGTGAACCAGAACTGTATGACCTGATTGTGGACTACCTCAGGAGTGAGAAATTAAGTGCTATGGAAGATGAAGGTATGACACAACTCCTTATCCTGAATGACATGCTGAGTGACCTGCTGGCCACAGACCCCGGTGGAAGTGAAGCTCGCCAGACTGCGCCGGAGACAGGACAGCCAGTGGAGGAGTCATCACCCCACCACCAGAGCAGCTATCCACTTCACCTCATTCTGATCATCACGACACAGTCACACAATCCACCACAACCCCACACAACCACAACATTCCCACACAGCCATTGCAGATGAACAAAGACATTCACATGCATCCAGCACCTTCACGAAGAGACAGTGGACTGCCAGCAAGGAACTTTGACACTTCCACAGTCACCAGGGCTTTCACCGCAGGCGTTGATGGATCTCCCCATGGTAGAGTAAGTCTGTCATCCAGCATGGGAGACCAGGTATTGAGGGTGAATGATTTTGCAGCTCTGCTCCCACGCAGAGAATTTAAGTTACATGGTGGACAAATCTCTGATGTTGGGTCTGATATGTCATACAGTAACCTTTGTAAACAAATCGAAGAAGGTATACAGGAAGGTTTTACTGAGTCAGAGGTGATTCGCACTGTGATGAAAATAATCAAACCAGGTACATTCAGAGAAATGTTGACAAACAGTGATTTAACTGTTGATGAGCTAAAGCGGTTTCTCCGCGCACATATCAGGGACAAAAGCAGCACTGAACTTTTTCAAGAGTTAAATAATGCTAAACAACAGGACAAAGAGAGTCCTCAACAATTCCTATACAAGATAATGGGTTTAAAACAGCGTGTTTTGTTTGAGTCACAACAACCTGGTGCAGAGTTTAGCTACGACAAAAAGCTGGTTCAGGGCACCTTTCTTCACACTTTGTATCAAGGTCTGAATGAGAAAAATAACCATGTTCGTTATGATCTCAAACCTCTTCTCACAGACTCGCAGGTTAGTGATGACTTTCTTTTGGACCAGATAACTAAGTCTACCAGTGAGGAGACAGAGAGACTCAGACGCCTTGGCACAGTAGCTAAAAACCGACCAGTGACTGTGAGCCCAGCTCAGCTTGACTGTAGTGACTCAACTAAGCAGACTAGAGTTGACACTGAGTTACAGGCTAACCGTGCCGCTATTGAAGAACTGACTGCACAGGTGTCCTCCCTGACCAAACAGCTGGCTCAAGTGGTGAGGCCTGCTGACACTGCCACCCCTGTGAACACACACTCAGCCACAGCCCAGCCAATGCCACCAACATCTGAAGCCCGTGGCAGATGCAGCAACTGTGTTCAGCAGGGCAAGATGAGTTGCCCTCACTGCTTCGTATGTGGCCAAGCTGGACATCGGGCGGTCGGCTGTCTTCAAAGGAGGACGTCGGGAAACGGGATGAGGTCACTGGAGAAGGGCAGCCAGTGACCGTGACAGCTAAGGAACCCCCAGCCCAACCCAGCATGTCTAAGGCAGCAAGTCCTGTAAAAACAAAAGCACAGTGTCAACCACCAACAAAGAAACGCTTAGCACAGCTCATAGGAAAGCGATGTATGGTCTCATGTACTCTCAATGGTGTTCCTCTCCAGATGTTGCTTGACTCAGGGGCTCAAGTGACGATGGTGGGGAGAGGCTGGATGGAAGAAGCACTCCCCCATGTCGATATCCAGCCACTTGAATCCCTCCCTCTTGATGAGCCGCTGGTGATTTCTGCAGCAAATGGCACAGTTGTCCCCTTTGATGGATGGGCAGATGTTGAACTCCAAATCGGTAACAAACACTGTGGATATGTCACCATTCAAGTGCCAATGCTAATCAGCCAGAACTGTCTCAACTGTCCTCTCTTAGGCAGCAATGTTTTAGTTGAGATAATCAAAGAACAGAGAAGTGAGGTTGATATTTCTGCTTTATTAAAAGAAACCTTAAGTATAAATGACAGTGCTGTCGAAGCCCTAGTTGCCGCTTGCCAGATGTTGACCCCAGGTGAGACAGCTGTAGAGTGCAGTGTGAGAACAGGGAAGACGGGTTCCACCATTCCTGCAGGGCAGATTTGTGAGGTGAGGTGCAGAGTCAGGGAATGGCCAAGTGGTGGGGTTATGCTCTTCCAACCCGATGTAGTGAGTAACTGTCCTGAGGGGTTGGATTTGTTTCAGGCCTTAGTTGATGTTCCAAGTGGGTCCACAAAATTTGTCAAGATACCTGTTCAAAACCCCACTAAACATGACATCTACCTCCCTAAGAGAACAGTTTTAGGAACATTAGAGGAAGTTACTGAAGTTAAACCAGTGAACTGTTTTCCCGTGGGTTAGAACCCATGTCCCCTAACACTGTTAGTACATCCTCAGCTCAGGTTAGCACAGACAAACAAAGAGGAACAAGTGAGAAAAACAAGACAGAGGACACAACAACACAGAGATGGCATCCCCCTGTTGATGTGTCGCACCTGGAGAGACATGAACAAAACATAGTCAGAGACATGTTGTATGAGGAGTCAGATGTCTTCGCCAAAGATGACTGTGACATTGGGTGCATCCCAAGCCTGCAATTGAAAATCCATCTGAAGGATGACACGCCAGTGCAGACGTCCTACAACTCTGTTCCGAAGCCCTTGTACAGGGAGGTGAAGGACTATGTACAAAATCTTCTTGACCAGGGCTGGATCAGAAAGTCTACTTCTTCCTACTCATCTCCAGTGGTCTGTGTTAGGAAGAAGGACAAGAGTTTGCGTCTGTGTATTGATTTTAGAGGCTTGAATCGGAAAACCATCCCCGACCGCCACCCTCTTCCACGCATCCAAGATCTGTTAGACAGTCTGGGGGGGTACTCATGGTTCTCCATACTCGACCAGGGTAGTGCATACCATCAAGGGTTTGTCGATGAGAGCTCCAGACATCTGACTGCCTTTAGCACACCCTGGGGGCTTTATGAGTGGACCCGCCTCCCATTTGGTCTAACAAACGCCCCAGCGGCTTTTCAAAGATGTATGGAGGGAGTTCTTGACGGGTTAAGGGACGAGTGCTGTTCTCCATATTTGGACGACGTTCTCTGTTTTTCCAAGACTTTTCATGACCATGTTGAAGATCTGAGACGGGTGCTCTGTCGCCTGCGAGAGTATGGTATCAAATTACGTCCAAAAAAATGTGACCTGTTTAAAAGCCAGGTCAGGTATTTAGGCCGCTTAGTGACTCGCGAAGGTGTTCAGATTGACCCTGAAGATATTGAGGCAGTTCAGCATTTGAAAGAGAAAGAGCCAAAGAATGTGGGAGAGGTCAGAGCCCTCTTAGGTTTTTTAGGCTATTACAGAACATTCATACAGGACTTTTCTAGGATAGCAAGACCTCTGTTTCAGCTGATAGAGAGTCCTAGTGAGCCTAGCCAGAGAGCTACCAAGGTTAAGTCAAAAAATACTAAGAGTGGTCAGCTCTTATCCAAAACACCTGTTTATTGGACAAGATCATAGTGCTGTAGTATCACGCCTGGTGGATATGTTAACCAGTAGGCTTATCCAGTTGTATCTCTATACTGTAACTCCAACTGTGGTATGATGGTGACTATACTTTTGTACTCCACACAGATGCCTCGAACGAAGGTCTGGGTGCTGTGCTCTATCAACAGCAGGGAAACAAGCTCCGGTTATTGCTTATGGCTCCAGGACACTCACGCCTGCTGAGAAAAACTACCATCTCCATTCTAGCAAGCTTGAGTTCCTGGCGTTAAAGTGGGCAATCTGTGATAAATTTAGAGATTACCTCTATTACGCCCCCACTTTCACAGTATACACGGATAATAACCCCCTTACATATGTTTTGAGCTCAGCCAGGTTGAACGCAGTCGGACATCGTTGGGTGGGTGAATTAGCCGACTTTCATTTCACCATCAAATATCGTCCAGGCAAGTCAAACACTGATGCTGACACCCTGTCAAGACACCCAGTGCACCTTGATGGTCACCTGAAAGAGTTCACAGAGACAGTGTCCCCTGATGTAGTCTCCGCCATCTGGCAGGGAGACACAGCTGTAAAAGACGGTGATGTGCCGTGGGTGGCTGCATTACAGCTGCAGTCGGATGTAAGTGACGCACACTTTGGAGGCACCCCTGTCATCACACCAGAGAGTGTCAGAGATGCACAGAAAGAAGATGCTCCTATCTGTGAGGTGATAAACCTAAAGAAAAATGGATGGAGTCCTCAGGATAAAGGAAAGAGACAAATGGGACGAGAAACACGCAGACTGGTACACGAATGGAACAGACTCAGACTTGACAAAGGGATTTTGTACAGACAGACAGGACAGAGGAAACAGTTGGTTCTCCCCAGTAAACTGAAGGCCACCGTGTTAAAACACCTGCATGATGACATGGGACATGTGGGCGCTGATAAAGTCATACATTTAGCACGAGAAAGGTTTTATTGGCCTTTTATGCAACAGGACATAGAAGATTATGTGATTCGCCAGTGTCAGTGTATTAAACAAAAACATCCAAACAGACCAGAGAGAGCACCTATGGGTTCTATAACAACCAGTGCCCCATTTGAGCTCATCTCAATTGATTATTTACATCTTGAACAGAGTAAAGGTGGTTATGAGTACATTTTAGTCCTGGTAGATCACTTTACTCGGTTTGGTCAAGCTTATGCCACAAAAAACAAATCTGGCAGAACAGCAGCCGAGAAAATCTTCTATGACTTTATCCCTCGCTTCGGGTACCCTGCAAAGCTACATCATGATCAGGGCCGGGAGTTTGAAAACAGTCTCTTCCAGAGACTTCAGCAGCTCGCAGGAATTTCCCACTCACGAACCACTCCCTACCATCCGCAGGGGAATCCTGTCGAGCGCCTGAACAGGACACTTCTACAGATGCTCCGCACTCTGCAGGAGGAGAAAAAAACAGAGTGGAAGGATCACCTACCTCACATTGTCCACGCGTACAACTGTACAAGACATGAGGGAACAGGTTATTCACCATTTTTTCTTCTTTATGGTAGAGCTCCACGTTTGCCTGTAGATCTGCTCTTTGACTTGAAACCTGAAGAGGGACCACGGTCCAGGCAAGAGTATGCACAGAAATGGGCTTCACGCATGCAGGAAGCATACAAAATTGCTTCAGAAACCAGTGGGAAGCGTTCAGCTAAGGGAAAGAAGTATTATGATCAGCATGTGAAAGGTATTACACTGCAGCCTGGAGATCGTGTGCTTGTCAGGAATCTGTCGGAGAGGGGTGGTCCGGGCAAACTTAGAGCTTATTGGGAGAAAAAGGTTCATCGAGTGGTTGAAAAGATGGGAGACGGACCTGTTTACAGAGTTCAACCAGAAACAGGAGAACGCACTCTCCGTGTGCTGCATCGCAACCTTCTGCTAATGATTTGCCTTTAGAAGTCCCACCGAGTCAGTCCGCACCTAGACAGAGACAAAGACAGACAGACTGTTACAGAAACAACAGAGAGACAGTGGAGCAGGAGTCTGAACACTCTGAGGAAGAGGAGGAATACACATATTGCCTTCGAACAATTCCAGTATATAGCAGGAGGAGAGTCAGACCGGCAAGTCCTCAGTCTAACCCACCAGATGAGCTCCGACCTATAGCCCCAGAGTTTCAACCACTGAGACATACTGAAATGTCAACTGAACAACAACGTGATCCTGTCACCGTCCCAGATCCAGTGCAGACACCAGACCAGCAGGCAGCTGTTCCACCACCAGCTCAGGAAGTGCAAGGAGAACTCATAACTGATGACACTGCGGAGGAGGCTGATTCAAGAGAGCAGGAGGACAATGATGAGCCTGCAGTGGAACTGTCTGAGGAGGAAGTGCAACCTGTGAGGAGGTCAGCTCGAGCACAGAGACCTCGAGAAATGCTCACATATGACACTCTTGGACAACCATCATACCAGTCTTGGGGACCAGGTGCAAACCTGATGTTCGCCTATGCCCCTTACCCCATGTCTCATCTCCCATTACCCCTCAATCCATGTCCCATACCCTCCTTTTACCCAGCTGTCCCCGAACATTGTTTCTACCCTGCACAAGCAGTGTGGACATGCTAGAGACACACAAAGACTTGAAGGACAGACGAGACCAGACTTCACTGTACACATACACACCTACACCTGCACACACTTACACACATGCTTACACACATACACACCTACACTGGCACACACTTATACATATACACACATAACTGTACGTTGACAATTGGACTGTTTTGAGACATTTTCTTTTAATATTTTTGTTAGTTTGGTTCTAGATGTCTGGAGACATCTCTTGAAGCAGGGGAGAGTGTAGTGGGTCTGAAATAGCCACATATAGTTTATTATGTTAACAGACACCCCCTCTTTTTCATTTTAATATTTGAACCTTTATACGGTTTGCAGAAATCATTGCCACTTTGCACCAGTAGAGAGTGCTTTAACACCAGTGGGTCCAAGCAAACAGTCTATGCTCTGCTTTTGCTCTGCGCATGTGCAAAGAATAAAATACACTGCGCAGCAGTAGCGTGAGCTGACAACTCGCGTGTCGTGTGTTTGGATCCACAGGTATGTAAAATGTACTATTTGTACAGTTCTCTTCAGTTAAACTATGTAGCAACATATAAGCGAAGTCATGAAGGGAAGCTAAGCACTGTAAGATGTTGAAATATGTACTTTATCGTCGTGGTTTGTTATCGGGCATTCCCGTCAGCAAAAGGTTAGTTAAACACGAGTGAGTGTATATGTGTGTGTGTGCGTAGTTCCGACCATAAAAGTTACTGGTGACTAGTTATTGTTTGTTAGTACTATTCTGAGAGTAATTGGTATGGTACTTGCCATGTTGTGTATATGAATGTGAACATTCAAGTGCATGTGCAAAGAATAAATTACACTGCGCAGCAGTAGCGTGAGCTGACAACTCGCGTGTCGTGTGTTTGGATCCACAGGTAGTTATACCGTAGCTTAGCCGCTCAGCGCCCGCCGCCTGAGTGGCTCATGCTGCCGGACCAGAGACCCCTAGCTCTGGCGCCGGTAACATTTTCTCCGCGAGAAAACGTCAAAAACGTCATGATATGACTGCAGCATGAGTTTTCAGATGATCATGTTGCATTCACCTCTGTTTTGAAATAAATGTGTCCCTGACCAAAAATGATGTTTTCTCCCGAGAAAACGTCAAAAAGTCATAATATGACTGCAGCATGAGTTTTCAGATGATTATGTTGCATTCACCTCTGTTTTGAAATAAATGTGTCTCCTGACCAAAAATGATGTTTTCTCCATGAGAAAACGTCAAAAAGTCATAATGTGACTACAGCATACGTTTTCATATGATCATGTTGCATTCAACTCTGTTTTGAAATAAATGTGTCGTCTGACCAAAAATGATGTTTTCTCCACGAGAAAACGTCAAAAACGTCATAATGTGACTGCAGCATACGTTTTCACATGATTATGTTGCATTCACCTCTGTTTAGAAATAAATGTGTCTCCTGACCAAAAATGATGTTTTCTCCATGAGAAAACGTCAAAAAGTCATAATATGACTGCAGCAGAGTTTTCAGATGATCATGTTGCATTCACCTCTGTTTTGAAATAAATGTGTCTCCTGATGTTTTCTCCACGAGAAAACGTCAGAAAAGTCATAATGTGATTGCAGCATACGTTTTCACATGATCATATTGCATTCACCTCTGTTTTGAAATAAATGTGTCTCCTGACCAAAAATGATGTTTTCTTCACGAGAAAACGTCAAAAAGTCATAATATGACTGCAGCATACGTTTTCACATGATCATACTGCATTCACCTCTGTATTGAAATAAATGTGTCTCCTGACCAAAAATGATGTTTTCTCCGTGAGAAAACGTCAAAAACGTCATAATGTGACTGCAGCATACGTTTTCACATGATCATACTGCATTCACCTCTGTATTGAAATAAATGTGTCTCCTGACCAAAAATGATGTTTTCTCCACGAGAAAACGTCAAAAAGTCATAAATGACTGCAGCATGAGTTTTCAGATGATTATGTTGCATTCACCTCTGTTTTGAAAGAAAGAAATGTGTCTTCTGACCAAAAATTATGTTTTCTCTGCGAGCAGACGTCAAAAACGTCATAATGTGACTGCAGCATACGTTTTCACATGATCATGTTGCATTCACCTCTGTTTTGAAATAAATGTGTCTCCTGACCAAAAATGATGTTTTCTCCACGAGAAAACGTCAAAAACGTCATAATGTGACTGCAGCATACACTTTCAGATGATCATGTTGCATTCACCTCTGTTTTGAAATAAATGTGTCTCTGACCAAAAGTGATGTTGTCACCACGAGAAAACGTCAAAAAGTCATAATGTGACTGCAGCATACGTTTTCAGATGATCATGTTGCATTCACCTCTGTTTTGAAATAAATGTGTCTCCTGACCAAAACTGATGTTTTCCCCACGAGAAAACGTCAGAAACGTCATAATGTGACCGCAGCATACGTTTTCACATGATCATGTTGCATTCACCTCTGTTTTGAAATAAATGTGTCTCCAGACCAAAAGTAATGTTGTCACCACGAGAAAACGTCAAAAATGGCATAATGTGACTGCAGCATACGTTTTCACATGATCATGTTGCATTCACTCTGTTTTGAAATAAATGTGTCTCCTGACCAAAAGTGATGGTTTCCCCATGAGCAGACGTCAAAAACGTCATAATGTGACTGCAGCATGAGTTTTAAGTTGATCATGTTGCATTCACCTCTGTTTTGAAATAAATGTGTCTCCTGACCAGAAATGATGTTTTCTCCACGAGAAAACGTCAAAAACATCATAATGTGACTGCAGCATACGTTTTCAGATGATCATGTTGCATTCACCTCTGTTTTGAAATAAATGTGTCTCCTGACCAAAACTGATGTTTTCCCCACGAGAAAACGTCAGAAAAGTCATAATGTGATTGCAGCATACGTTTTCACATGATCATATTGCATTCACCTCTGTTTTGAAATAAATGTGTCTCCTGACCAAAAATGATGTTTTCTCCACGAGAAAACGTCAAAAAGTCATAATATGACTGCAGCATACGTTTTCACATGATCATACTGCATTCACCTCTGTTTTGAAATAATGTGTCTCCTGACCAAAAATGATGTTTTCTCCGTGAGAAAACGTCAAAAACGTCATAATGTGACTGCAGCATACGTTTTCACATGATCATACTGCATTCACCTCTGTATTGAAATAAATGTGTCTCCTGACCAAAAATGATGTTTTCTCCACGAGAAAACGTCAAAAAGTCATAATATGACTGCAGCATGAGTTTTCAGATGATTATGTTGCATTCACCTCTGTTTTGAAAGAAATGTGTCTTCTGACCAAAAATTATGTTTTCTCTGCGAGCAGACGTCAAAAACGTCATAATGTGACTGCAGCATACGTTTTCACATGATCATGTTGCATTCACCTCTGTTTTGAAATAATGTGTCTCCTGACCAAAAATGATGTTTTCTTCACGAGAAAACGTCAAAAACGTCATAATGTGACTGCAGCATACACTTTCAGATGATCATGTTGCATTCACCTCTGTTTTGAAATAAATGTGTCTCCTGACCAAAAGTGATGTTGTCACCACGAAAAACGTCAAAAAGTCATAATGTGACTGCAGCATACGTTTTCAGATGATCATGTTGCATTCACCTCTGTTTTGAAATAAATGTGTCTCCTGACCAAAACTGATGTTTTCCCCACGAGAAAACGTCAAAAACGTCATAATGTGACTGCAGCATACGTTTTCACATGATCATGTTGCATTCACCTCTGTTTTGAAATAAATGTGTCTCCAGACCAAAAGTAACGTGTCACCACGAGAAAACGTCAAAAATGGCATAATGTGACTGCAGCATACGTTTTCACATGATCATGTTGCATTCACCTCTGTTTTGAAATAAATGTGTCTCCTGACCAAAAGTGATGGTTTCCCCATGAGCAGACGTCAAAAACGTCATAATGTGACTGCAGCATGAGTTTTAAGTTGATCATGTTGCATTCACCTCTGTTTTGAAATAAATGTGTCTCCTGACCAGAAATGATGTTTTCTCCACGAGAAAACGTCAAAAACATCATAATGTGACTGCAGCATACGTTTTCAGATGATCATGTTGCATTCACCTCTGTTTTGAAATAAATGTGTCTCCTGACCAAAAATGATGTTTTCCCCACGAGAAAACGTCAGAAACGTCATAATGTGACTGCAGCATACGTTTTCACATGATCATGTTGCATTCACCTCTGTTTTGAAATAAATGTGTCTCCAGACCAAAAGTGATGTTGTCACCACGAGAAAACGTCAAAAATGGCATAATGTGACTGCAGCATACGTTTTCACATGATCATGTTGCATTCACCTCTATTTTGAAATAAATGTGTCTCCTGACCAAAACTGATGTTTTCTCCACGAGAAAACGTCAAAAAAGTCATAATGTGACTGCAGCATAGTTTTCAGATGATCATGTTGCATTCACCTCTGTTTTGAAATAAATGTGTCTCCTGACCAAAAGTGATGTTGTCACCACGAGAAAACGTCAAAAAAGTCATAATGTGACTGCAGCATGAGTTTTCAGATGATCATGTTGCATTCACCTCTGTTTTGAAATAAATGTGTCTCCTGACCAAAAGTGATGGTTTCTCCACGAGGAAAACGTCAAAAACGTCATAATGTGACTGCAGCATACGTTTTCACATGATCATGTTGCATTCACCTCTGTTTTGAAATAAAGTGTCTCCAGACCAAAAGTAATGTTGTCACCACGAGAAAACGTCAAAAACGTCATAATGTGACTGCAGCATACGTTTTCACATGATCATGTTGCATTCACCTCTGTTTTGAAATAAAGTGTCTCCTGACCAAAAGTGATGGTTCCCCATGAGCAGACGTCAAAAAAGTCATAATGTGACTGCAGCATGAGTTTTAAGTTGATCATGTTGCATTCACCTCTGTTTTGAAATAAATGTGTCTCCTGACCAGAAATTATGTTTTCTCCACGAGAAAACGTCAAAAACGTCATAATGTGACTGCAGCATACAGTTTCACATGATCATGTTGCATTCACCTCTATTTTGAAATAAATGTGTCTCCTGACCCAAAATGATGTTTTCTCCACGAGAAAACGTCAAAAAAGTCATAATGTGACTGCAGCATACATTTTCACATGATCATGTTGCATTCACCTCTGTTTTGAAATGAATGTGTCTCCAGACCAAAAGTGATGTTATCACCACGAGAGAAAACGTCAAAAAAGTCATAATGTGATAGCAGCATACGTTTTCACATGATCATATTGCATTCACCTCTGTTTTGAAATAAATGTGTCTCCAGACCAAAAGTGATGTTGTCACCACGAGAAAACGTCAAAAAAGTCATAATGTGACTGCAGCATACGTTTTCACATGATCATGTTGCATTCACCTCTGTTTTGAAATAAATGTGTCTCCTGACCAAAAGTGATGGTTTCCCCACGAGCAGACGTCAAAAACGTCATAATGTGACTGCAGCATGAGTTTTAAGTTGATCATGTTGCATTCACCTCTGTTTTGAAATAAATGTGTCTCCTGACGAGAAATGATGTTGTCTCCACGAGAAAACGTCAAAAACGTCATAATGTGACTGCAGCATACAGTTTCACATGATCATGTTGCATTCACCTCTATTTTGAAATAAATGTGTCTCTGACCAAAAATGAAGTTTTCTCCACGAGAAAACGTCAAAAAAGTCATAATGTGACTGCAGCATACAGTTTCACATGATCATGTTGCATTCACTCTGTTTTGAAATAAATGTGTCTCCAGACCAAAACTGATGTTTTCTCCACGAGAGAAAACGTCAAAAACGTCATAATGTGACTGCAGCATGAGTTTTCACATGATCATGTAGCATTCACCTCTTTTTTGAAATAAATGTGTCTCCTGACCAAAAATGATGTTTTCTCCACGAGAAAACGTCAAAAATGTCATAATGTGACTGCAGCATACGTTTTCACATGATCATGTTGCATTCTCCTCTGTTTTGAAATAAATGTGTCTCCAGACCAAAAGTGATGTTGTCACGACGAGAAAACGTCAAAAAAGTCATAATGTGACTGCAGCATACGTTTTCACATGATCATGTTGCATTCACCTCTGTTTTGAAATAAAGTGTCTCCTGACCAAAAATGATGTTTTCTCCACGAGAAAACGTCAAAAATGTCATAATGTGACTGCAGCATACGTTTTCACATGATCATGTTGCATTCTCCTCTGTTTTGAAATAAATGTGTCTCCAGACCAAAAGTGATGTTGTCACGACGAGAAAACGTCAAAAAAGTCATAATGTGACTGCAGCATACGTTTTCACATGATCATGTTGCATTCACCTCTGTTTTGAAATAAAGTGTCTCCAGACCAAAAGTGATGTTGTCACCACGAGAAAACGTCAAAAAAGTCATAATGTGACTGCAGCATGCGTTTTCAGATGATCATGTTGCATTCACCTCTGTTTTGAAATAAATGTGGGTCTCCAGACAAAAGTGATGTTGTCACCACGAGAAAATGTCAAAAAAGTCATAATGTGACTGCAGCATACGTTTTCACATGATCATGTTGCATTCACCTCTGTTTTGAAATAAATGTGTCTCCTGACCAAAAATGATGTTTTCTTCACGAGCAGACGTCAAAAACGTCATAATGTGACTGCAGCATACGTTTTCACATGATCATGTTGCATCACTCTTTTGAAATAAATGTGTCTCCTGACCAAAAGTGATGCTTTCCCCACGAGCAGACGTCAAAAACGTCATAATGTGACTGCAGCATACGTTTTCACATGATCATGTTGCATCACCTCTGTTTTGAAATAAATGTGTCTCCTGACCAAAAATGATGTTTTCTTCACGAGGAGAAAACGTCAAAAACGTCATAATGTGACTGCAGCATACACTTTCAGATGATCATGTTGCATTCACCTCTGTTTTGAAATAAATGTGTCTCCTGACCAAAAGTGATGTTGTCACCACGAGAGAAAACGTCAAAAAAGTCATAATGTGATGCAGCATACGTTTTCAGATGATCATGTTGCATTCACTCTGTTTTGAAATAAATGTGTCTCCTGACCAAAAGTGATGTTTTCTCCACGAGAAAACGTCAAAAAAGTCATAATGTGACTGCAGCATGAGTTTTCAGATGATCATGTTGCATTCACCTCTGTTTTGAAATAAATGTGTCTCCTGACCAAAACTGATGTTTTCCCCACGAGAAAACGTCAGAAACGTCATAATGTGACTGCAGCATACGTTTTCACATGATCATGTTGCATTCACCTCTGTTTTGAAATAAATTTGTCTCCAGACCAAAAGTAACGTTGTCACCACGAGAAAACGTCAAAAATGTCATAATGTGACTGCAGCATACGTTTTCACATGATCATGTTGCATTCACCTCTGTTTTGAAATAAATGTGTCTCCTGACCAAAAGTGATGGTTTCCCCATGAGCACACGTCCAAAACGTCATAATGTGACTGCAGCATGAGTTTTAAGTTGATCATGTTGCATTCACCTCTGTTTTGAAATAAATGTGTCTCCTGACCAAAAATGATGTTTTCTCCACGAGAAAACGTCAAAAACGTCATAATGTGACTGCAGCATACAGTTTCAGATGATCATGTTGCATTCACCTCTGTTTTGAAATAAATGTGTCTCCTGACCAAAAGTGATGTTGTCACCACGAGAAAACGTCAAAAAAGTCATAATGTGACTGCAGCATGAGTTTTCAGATGATCATGTTGCATTCACCTCTGTTTTGAAATAAATGTGTTTCCTGACCAAAAGTGATGGTTTCTCCACGAGAAAACGTCAAAAACGTCATAATGTGACTGCAGCATACGTTTTCACATGATCATGTTGCATTCACCTCTGTTTTGAAATAAATGTGTCTCCAGACCAAAAGTAATGTTGTCACCACGAGAAAACGTCAAAAACATCATAATGTGACTGCAGCATACGTTTTCACATGATCATGTTGCATTCACCTCTGTTTTGAAATAAATGTGTCTCCTGACCAAAAGTGATGGTTTCCCCATGAGCAGACGTCAAAAACGTCATAATGTGACTGCAGCATGAGTTTTAAGTTGATCATGTTGCTTCACCTCTGTTTTGAAATAAATGTGTCTCCTGACCAGAAATTATGTTTTCTCCACGAGAGAAAACGTCAAAAACGTCATAATGTGACTGCAGCATACAGTTTCACATGATCATGTTGCATTCACCTCTTTTTGAAATAAATGTGTCTCCTGACCCAAAATGATGTTTTCTCCACGAGAAAACGTCAAAAACGTCATAATGTGACTGCAGCATACATTTTCACATGATCATGTTGCATTCACCTCTGTTTTGAAATGAATGTGTCTCCAGACCAAAAGTGATGTTATCACCACGAGAAAACGTCAAAAAAGTCATAATGTGACTGCAGCATACGTTTTCACATGATCATGTTGCATTCACTCTGTTTTGAAATAAATGTGTCTCCAGACCAAAAGTGATGTGTCACCACGAGAAAACGTCAAAAAAGTCATAATGTGACTGCAGCATACGTTTTCACATGATCATGTTGCATTCACCTCTGTTTTGAAATAAATGTGTCTCTGACCAAAAGTGATGGTTTCCCCGCGAGCAGACGTCAAAAACGTCATAATGTGACTGCAGCATGAGTTTTAAGTTGATCATGTTGCATTCACCTCTGTTTTGAAATAAATGTGTCTCCTGACCAGAAATGATGTTGTCTCCACGAGAGAAAACGTCAAAAACGTCATAATGTGACTGCAGCATACAGTTTCACATGATCATGTTGCATTCACCTCTATTTTGAAATAAATGTGTCTCCTGACCAAAAATGAAGTTTTCTCCACGAGAGAAAACGTCAAAAAAGTCATAATGTGACTGCAGCATACAGTTTCACATGATCATGTTGCATTCACCTCTATTTTGAAATAAATGTGTCTCCTGACCAAAAATGATGTTTTCTCCACGAGGAAAACGTCAAAAACGTCATAATGTGACTGCAGCAGCATGAGTTTTCACATGATCATGTAGCATTCACCTCTTTTTTGAAATAAATGGTGTCTCCTGACCAAAAATGATGTTTTCTCCACGAGAAAACGTCAAAAACGTCATAATGTGACTGCAGCATGAGTTTTCAGATGATCATGTTGCATTCACCTCTGTTTTGAAATAAATGTGTCTCCTGACCAAAAGTGATGTTTTCTCCACGAGAAAACGTCAATAAAGTCATAATGTGACTGCAGCATGAGTTTTCAGATGATCATGTTGCATTCACCTCTGTTTTGAAATAAATGTGTCTCCTGACCAAAAGTGATGTTTTCTCCACGAGAAAACGTCAATAAAGTCATAATGTGACTGCAGCATGAGTTTTGTTTCACATGATCGTGTAGCATTCACCTCTTTTTGAAATAAATGTGTCTCCTGACCAAAAATGATTTTTCTCCCGACATAAAACGTCAAAAACGTCATAATGTGACTGCAGCATACGTTTTCACATGATCATGTTGCATTCACCTCTGTTTTGAAATAAATGTGTCTCCAGACCAAAAGTGATGTTGTCACCACGAGAAAACGTCAAAAAAGTCATAATGTGACTGCAGCATACGTTTTCAGATGATCATGTTGCATTCACCTCTGTTTTGAAATAAATGTGTCTCCACCAAAATGATGTTGTCACGATGAGAAAACGTCAAAAAAGTCATAATGTGACTGCAGCATACGTTTTCACATGATCATGTTGCATTCACCTCTGTATTGAAATAAATGTGTCTTCTGACCAAAAATGATGTTTTCTCCGCGAGAAAATGTCAAAAAGTCATAATTGACTGCGGCATACGTTTTCACATGATCATGTTGCATTCACCTCTGTTTTGAAATAAATGTGTCTTCTGACCAAAAATGATGTTTTCCTCCACGAGAAAACGTCAAAAACGTCATAATATGACTGCAGCATACGTTTTCACATGAATTGTTGCATTCACCTCTGTTTTGAATAAATGTGTCTCCTGACCAAAAATGATGTTTTCTCCACGAGAAAACGTCAAAACGTCATAATGTGACTGCAGCATACGTTTTCAGATGATCATGTTGCATTCACCTCTGTTTTGAAATAAATGTGTCTCCTGACCAAAAATGATGTTTTCTCCACGAGAAAACGTCAATAAGTCATAATGTGACTGCAGCATGAGTTTTCACATGATCATGTAGCATTCACCTCTGTTTTGAAATAAATGTGTCTCCTGACCAAAAATGATGTTTTCTCCTCCACGAGAAAACGTCAAAACGTCATAATGTGACTGCAGCATACGTTTTCACATGATCATGTTGCATTCACCTCTGTTTTGAAATAAATGTGTCTCCAGACCAAAAGTGTGTTGTCACCACGAGAAAACGTCAAAAAAGTCATAATGTGACTGCAGCATACGTTTTCAGATGATCATGTTGCATTCACTCTGT
>NW_026621985.1:0-26996 GCF_003711565.1 Takifugu flavidus | reverse complement strand
ATCAAAGGTTGATGCGGTGGTCTTTATTCTTACAGCCTTACAATTTAGTGATTAAACACATTCGTGGGGTGGAGAATGTTATGGCGGACGCTCTCTCCCGAGCTCCGTCCGAGTGAGCCTCGGTTGTTCTGTGTCTGTCTGTCCGCCCATGTCTTTGTTTGTCGCCCTTAAATGTGCTTTCCAGGCGCCGGATAGCTGGACGGCCGACAAGTACGCTTGGGTGAGAGACAGGCCGAATGCTTGGGGTCACGTGAGTTGCAAGTGTGAGGCTGTAATGTTTACGAGTGTGCATGAGCATGTGTGTATGAAGGTTTCTTTTGGTTAAAATATTTTCTTTTTGTTTAATGGGTTTTGGTAATTAACTCCCCCTCCTGCTATGGGCCTTTATCTTTTGGGGGGAGGTGTGACGGCCCACTAGGTGGCCTCACGTCTGGGTTTATTATTTGGGATATGGTGTCTTTGGCTGCGCCTGGTCTGGTGTTGTGCTTGGCCTGCAGATGGAGCTGTCTGGACCTGTTTGGGAGGCCACCACTCCAGGTGGGGCTCATTAACCTGATGAACCAGTGATGGCTTAAAAACCCGTGTTCAGGAGGAGATGGGGCTGATCGGGCCGAGGGTCAGCTGCTGCCGAACGAAATTGGAAACCTTGCCGAACGCGTCCACTGGAGAGTGCCAGTCCCGTTGTTAAAGCCTCGTTGGGATTACCCTCGTTGGATTCTGATTATACCCTGTTGCACCCTACTGCTTTCACCGTTACTATTGACTGTTCACTTTACTTTTCAATAAATCCCTTTTTGTTAAAAGTGCTTGGTCTCCCCGTTTATGTTGTGGTCATTCGGAGCCAAGTGGTCATGACAATGAACATGTGGTTTTTCCACTATTACACACACACACACATCAGTATCAGTGTTCCAAATCCTGTTTCTTTTTCTGCCAGCTCTTCCTCCAGCGATTACCCCACATCTTGCGCATGTCCCGCCCTGCTGAGGCAGAGCCGTACTGGGATGGAGCGTTACCGCGGCGATCCAGCTCAGTGGGCTACATTGCCTCGGCTGAGGAGTACGACAGTGTGAAGTCCCGCAGTGAGCTGATGTTTGAGAAACAGTCTGGGAGACACGGACTGGTGACCCGAGTCACACACGCTGCCAGGACGTTTCCAGAAACATTTAAACACATGAGATATAGAAGCATCAGTAGCTTCATTTGAGTTCTGAGCTTTGGTGTCTGTGTGGAGGCTGTGAAACCACAAGAAGAGGGAGGAGCCATCAGCTGTACGCAGAGATCAAGCCGGCTGTGGATGGAGCCACTACATCATTAAACACATGCGCAACAAGAACGACTACAATGAGCTCAGAGGGTTTAAACAGAGTCCTCAACCCAAAGTCTGATTTAAAAAGATCAAAAGTGGCGTAAATGTCTGGTCCTGACAGGAGAAGGATAACTGGAGCGGCATCGCTCGTACAGTAGACCGACTCTGCCTCTTCCTGGTTACCCCGGTGATGACCTTTGGCACCGTAATCATCTTTCTGAGGGGAATCTGTAACCAACCTCCTCATCTGCCCTTCAAAGGAGACCCGCATGACTCCAGAGAGGAGAACCCACGCCTGCTGTGATGCACACACACAGCCAGGGCTTTTTCCATCGCCATCGTTCTCTGGGGGAAATGTTGCATTTCTTTATCTTAATAACAACAAATCTTTAGTTTGTTCTATAGGAGCTCCATATGTTTAGTGTCAAAGACTTCTTAGATTGTGTTCATTGCTGGCACATAAAGAAAAATGCTTTGATTTTACTAAAGTGACACAAACCCATCTCAACACTGTTTTTTATATCCTCTATATTATTGTGCGTAGTCTGTGTAACTGTTGTGCTTTATTTCTGCTGGCTTCTTTTGGGATGTAAACCAGCCTGACATAATACCAGTTGAGTACTTTATTTGATGTTGCCAAAGGTTTAAAAACAGCCTGACAGAATAAGAAATTGTGAAAATTTAGAGGATGAATTATACCTGGTGGTATCTGATCTTGAATGGCAAATTTTAGAGTATTTTATAGGGAAGTGAAATAATGTTTGGACCTCTTATCAGGCAAAGAGAAAGTTGTTAAGAACTGCTCTAAAAACACCACCTCAGGGGGACTATATCCAAATCTCTCCTTTACTGATGGGACGTTGAAACGTCAATACGCGGATTCATACATTTAGAACTGGACGTTGCACCAGAACTGGAAGCGCGGACTGATACATTTTTAACAGCGGTCCTGCTTCAGCCCTCCGGGGCTTAATAACAAAATACGAAAAATACGAAAATTTTAATTTTGGAAACATTGTTGTCGGTTGTTCGACTTGCCGGCTTTCGCAAAATTGCTAAATACGCGCTAGCATGCATGTTTTAAGCTATCGTAGCGGTATGTTTTACCATGCCCGCGCCCTATAATCCGGAGCGCCTGATGTATGTGTTAAATACAAAAATAGCACCCGTAACTGAGGCTGCACCTTTTAATACGTGTGCCCTTTGGTCGCAAACATACGGTATATAGAACATAGGGCACGTTTGTGCGTGATATCACTCCGCGTCTGCGCAACGACCACAACCTCCTATCTTTAGTATTGCTGCGCCAACTGGTGGTCTTTTGGGTTGAGGATAACGGTGATCTATATGTAGCTATATGTAGCTATAGCGTCATTGGCCTCCACTCCAGCCACTCCTGGTAGTTCCTCAAAAACACTGAGTTTCTAGTGGATGCACAATCTGTGGAAGCCAACATAGAAACTTCTGAAGAGCCAAAGTTCTTGCAACAAAAATATAGTCCCCAATTAGGTTGTTTTGTTATCACGCGACCCCGTCCCCATTATCTTAAGAGAATATAAAAGAATGAGTGGAGACAGAAGAGAGAATGAGACGTTTTTGGCGCGTGTCGCTCTTGATTTTGTGTTTATTTTTGCAGTAAACTTAAAGGAGGCCTTTTCACTTTATGTTTGATTAAATTTAACTGATATTCCATTCTTGACATCTTTAAATTTACAGTATTCATGGGAGTTTTTTGGTCATTTTGCTTCTTTTTATTTCCTATTTCCCACATTTATTCATAGTTTTTATTAGATTGCAATAAATCCTATAACATTGAACAGACTGACTAAAGTCAAATGACCTGCGGTTCCCACCGATAGCCGTCATTCTGATGGGTTTTTGCTGGCTGCAGCTGAAATATTCCAATGCTCCATGTCACAGAGACAGTAAATACTAAACCCTAAAGATTCTGAAGGCATGATGTAAAATAGTAACGTATAATACAGACATTTGAAGAGACAATTAAGAGAATGTTTCCATGCTTATAAGAGTGGCCGAGGAGCCATTTAGAACTTTATAAAGAAGCATTGTGTGATACCAGGAACTAATTTAACTTCAAGGCGAAGCTGCTTCTGCTTTGTCGACCATCGACTGATCTCCTGAAAGTCCACCAGCGCTTTTTAAAAACTGAATTTTTCATCTATGGAGGGAGTAGACGGCAGATGTTTCCACAGATGCTCTTCACCAGTGGTCAGTGAGTGATGCAGCAGATGAGCGGGAGTTGACTGGCTTCAACCAGCCATGACTCAATGTCTCCAGCCCATAGTGTGGATTCTCTACGAGATCAGACAGCAGCTTCACTCCTGAATCCTCAGCTGGTTCCCACTCAGGTCCAGTTCTCTGAGATGGGAGGGATTGGACCTCAGCGCCGAGGCCAGAGAGTCACAGCTGATCTCTGATAAACTGCATTCCCTTAATCTAAATAAAGAAGGGAAACTTTATAAGGTTATAAGTGAAACCAGTATTAATCTGAAAGGTTAATCAAAGGCATGATCTGTAAATATTTAATTTAGTTACAGGTTAAAAAATGATAGTAATATGTAATTACCACAATTCCAACCTCTCAGGTTTGCACTGTTCCAAAGGAGAATCTATATTGTTCTGGCCCTCACTCTTCCCAGGTTCTCCCACCTCTTTCCCTCCCATCTCATCATGGAGATCCATCTCACCTGTGGCTCATCTTTAAAGGCACAACCTGTCTTAGATGACTTCCTGTCTCCCTCACCATCTCCCTCCTCGTTGGCTGGTGTCTACCAGGCACCCTCACCTAGTTTTGTCTAATTTTGGTTACCATCTGTCGGCTTTTTCATTGTCCTTAAATCAATTTATCATGAATAAGTGGTCCCCGTGTGGCCCTCCCTCCTGAAGGAACTGGGCACAACACACACACTCAGAAAGTGTGAGGACCCTCGGATGGAATAATGGACATTTTTGAGAATGGTGTTTACCTCAGAGTTTCCAGTCGGCAGTTTGGATCTGGAGAAAACCACAGAGCCGCTTCACTCCTGGATCCTGCGGCGGGTTCCGACCCCGGTTCCGTTTTCTGAGATGGGAGGGATTGGACCTCAGCGCCGAGGCCAGAGAGTCACAGCTGATCTCTGATAAACTGCAGCAACTCAGTGTGAATAAGGAATCATGGCAAGAAATGATCTCTTATTGGAGGAAAAGTCATGTTACACTTGTTCAAAATCATTATTTCATTTTATTTTATTATTTAATCAGGGTCCCTTGGAGTCAGGAGAGCTCTGGCCCCCCACTGATAAACTGGGATATTACAGCAACAACATAGTTAAAAAGTATCTATAAAATTGACTTCAATGGCTCATTTCAATTCATACTAAACTTCTCTTCTCCAAAAGTCAATGGAGTTTAGATAAAAGAAAGCTGACCTGAAGGTCTCCAGCTCACAGAGAGGATACTGGAGAAAACCACCGAGCAGCTTCACTGCTGGATCCTGCAGCTGGTTCTTACTCAGGTCCAGTTCTCTGAGATGGGAGGGATTGGACCTCAGCGCCGAGGCCAGAGAGCCACAGCTGATCTCTGATAACCTGCAGAGCTCTAATCTGAAAAATGCAGGATGAGGTTATACGGTGCAGGTCTGCATGTTATCTGCATCAGTACTAAACCTACGTTAGTTCTTAGTTGGGTCAGACCTGAATTCACGATATTACAAGGAATTTTTTTAATGTGGTGCATCACAGCAGTGTTGAGAACAGCCTCACTTCACCATCTTAGCAGCTGGTATATAGGTAGAAAAATGAAGACTGACCTGAGCCTCTCCAGTTTACAGTTTGGACTCTCCAGTCCAGAACAGAGCCGCTTCACTCCTGAATCCTGCAACATGTTGTGGCCCAGGTCCAGAACCCTCAGATGGGAGAGGTTGGACTTCAGAGCTGAGGCCACAGAATCACAGCTGGTCTCTGATAAACTGCAGCCACTTAGGCTAAAATAACAATTATTTTGAGAGAAGACAAATAAAAATCAACATGTACCAGAGCAAAACACAGCTTACAAGCAACAAACCTCTGGTCCTGCACCGGCTTATCTGCCGTATGTTCCTATTTTGGGTTCTTTCAGGGCAGTTGGACAAGATCTACAGCGTATGTAAAGTGTGTGTAGGTCAAAATACCTTCCAAGTTTGTGAGACCACATTTCTCAGTAGCACTCAACTCTTGTCAGGAGTTGGGACAAAGCGACCCACTCCTGATAGCTTGTGGGCGATGCTGCAGCGACCCTGCAATCCCTACACTCTCTGGTGAAACCAAATCAAAGGTTTTAGACACTGCTGGATGCTGGAAGGGTGGCTATAGTCTGGACGCATCGTTCCCCTGACTGCACATTTCTCCAACAATGATTGGCAGCTGGTGTCACTTGTTCTCCAGATGAGAGAAGGAAAGAGAGCCCCCCCACAGTGGGTTTGATTGCCCCACTGCAAGCTCAATGCTGCCAGAAAACATTGCAGGAGCATCAATTCCCCTCAGGGCATCAACAAGGAGCTCAGGAAAAGGTGCAGCTGCCACCTACTAGAGACAAGCACACTGAGCTGAGATTCAAAGCCCTCTCCTCCCAAGAGAAGAGCTTGTTTGTTGGAGGCTCTTCTGGGCGATACCTGGTGCCACAGCTCCAGCTCAGCCCGTCTCTGGAGCTGAGGTGGAGCTTAGCAAGTTTCATGGTTCTCCACCACTTCCTCTCGCTGAGGACCTTCTCAGCTGGTGGTTTCTGCTCCACCTTCCAAGTTGAGCAGGTGATACTTCTGCATTCCTGCCACCAGTGTCTCTGCAGAAAGACTCTTCTCTACTGTTTTATATTAGATTGTATAAAATTAGGATTTTTGGTTGATGTCTTAGATGTTGTTGACTAAGAGCAGGTTTTTCTTTAATAACATAGAGAGATTCGATGAGAAGAGCAAATGTATTATTTTATGAGCTACTTCCACTACTATTATATACACATACTTCCATATTGTCTTAGATTGCAGCTGCATTTATTGCATCGTTCATAGAAAGTCATATTTGTGAGGAGAAAAACTCCAATAAGGTCATTTTCTTTAATGACCATTACAACAGAAGGAGGCGATGAACAAACAGATTTATCTAAAAATGTGTGAAAACTTATGGATGGAAACCTTTTTAAAATGGTTGCATTGTGTAGAATCGGTGTAGAATCAACTTGTTGACTTCTGATTTGGACTCCAATGGAAGTGAGGTGCAACAATTGTGGATGCTGAAAGCTTCAGATCTTCATGAAGGTTTCTGTGGTTGGACTGACCTGCTGCCCCTTTAAGAGGGAGGCAGGTTTGGGCTTCTGGCTGGAATGAAGCCACCTAAGATGAGAATGACTGCAGGCTTTCGGTACCAAGGTTTAACAGGGTGCTCACTTCACACTTGGGCTTTTCTCTTTTTTGGGATGGCTTTTCTCAGTAGAGAAGGGGCATGGCACACTGCAGCAGCTTTCTTTTTGGGGTTTCTAGTTTTCCTTCTGATCTTTAAAAGACAGGAAGAACCATTTTTGATTGGTCTGAATGTTTGGGCGGTTTTGTGGCCAGCCTAAAATAAAACAAGACAAATCTACAACTGATACTTCCTTTCTAGTCATTGATGACCATCCTCACATGGGACAGATTTCCACAACCAATTTAATACTGCAAATCTGTCCTGTGTGGTCTTTTTTCTGAGAACTGTAACACTACGTTTATAACAAAGATCAAACATGGAAACATTTATTGTCTAACTAGTTACACCTGGGAAAGTACTGGATCATCTCTGACTGACCTGAGAGTCTCCAGCTTACAGAGAGGATCCTGGAGAAAACCACAGAGCAGCTTCACTGCTGGATCCTGCAGCTGGTTCCAACTCAGGTCCAGAACCCTCAGATGGGAGGGATTGGACCTCAGCGCCGAGGCCAGAGAGTCACAGCTGATCTCTGATAAACTGCAGTAAGACAGCCTGGAAAAGGAATAAATGGGGCAAATAAAAACACATTTCTAAATCTGAAAATGAAGAGAAAAGCAGAAAATGTAAAGAAATTTAGAAAAGACCAACAGAGGCCTCCTGACCTGAGCGTCTCCAGTCTGCAGTTTGGATGCATCATTGCAGAAGACAGGAACTTTACTCCAGCATCTGTCAGGCTTTGGTTCTTGCTTAAGCTCAGCTCCCGTAGATGAGAAGGGTTTGACGTCATTGCTGAGGCCACAACTTCCCAATGACTCTTTGAAAGAAAACTACCAGACAGTCTGTTGTGTATGAAACAAAAATAGTGAGTCAAACTTTGGGATTTCTAATCAACTCATCTGAGAATCGACCTCAACACAAATGTAGCTCATTTCCTGGAAACACCGTAGAGCAACAGTTTGAACGACCATCAGATCTGAAATGCAACTGAATTATTCTCAACATTTGTCTTATTTTAGAACAGCTCATAATTACTCAATATTTAAAATGATTGTAGCAAATGGTTTAAAGAAACGTGCATCTTTTTATCTGTCTATCGGCTCTTTGGATATTTTGCATTTCATCCAATTTGTACGATGGTGCGTCAAGTCTTAATTCAGCGATCCGATCGATGACATCAGAGTCTCTGGTTGCATCGATTGCCCTCAGCTTCTGTTCTATCTGCCTGTTTTCCTTCAAATCATTTTCACTGCACCTTTTGTTGCTAGTGATGAAGTTGCCACCTAACGGGTGTGGAAAGGGTCAAACAACTTTGTGGGTCACATAAAGGCTCCAAACGGAACCGCCACAAAGACCTAAAACACCCATTTAAACCAACGAGGCCGGCTGTTTTTACGTTGAACAAATGAAGCAAAATAGTCACGTGTCATTAGTTAAAATGTGTTTTTCTGTCGTTAGAATACGATGTATACAAACACACAAAAGTGATTTAATGACATGACAGTAATTTCATGATAGTCAGTTAACTTGTGGCTCCTATTATTCCTGCCTTATGTTGGTTTGTCTGGATTGACCTTTGAACTTATATCCAGCCAGTGTTGAACATTTCTGGATGAATTGTTGTTGTTTTTAATTTATGGACGCTGCAATGGAGATAAAGAATTGAAGGAATGACCACTGGAGGGGGTATTGCTACCTGACATGATCCACTCGCTTGATTTAAACGCCGATGTCCGGCCCCAGAAATCTTTACTTACTCGGCCTTCCTGCAGTTCCTCACAGCTGGAATCAGGCGACGTCGTCCCTCCTCTGAGGTGTTGTACTGCTGCAGGTTCAGCTCATCCAGAACCTCCTCTGACATCTGCAGCAGGTAGGCCAGAGCTGAACAGTGGATCACTGACAGTTCCCTCTCTGATTTCTTCTCTGACTTCAGGAACTCTTGGATCTCCTGATGGACTGACTGATCCTTCATCTCCATCAGACAGTGGAAGATGTTGATGCTTCTGTCTGGGGAGATTTCATCACTGTTCACCTCCTTCAGGTTGTTGAGGACCTTCTGGATGGTTTCTGGGTGGCTTTTCCTCTGATCCAACAGTCCACCCAAGATCCTCTGATTGGACTCCAGAGAGAGACCATGAAGGAAGCGAACAAACAAGTCCAGGTGGCCATTTTCACTTTTGAGAGATTTCATTAGTGCTCTCATGAGGAAGTCATCAAGAAATGTGGCTGGATCGTTAATGAAACAACCCAGCAAACCCGGAAAAGTCCTTTGGTTCAGAATATTTTAGGAACTGACTTATAACCGCTCTGTTTTCCTGGTGTAACAGTGGAACATGTAGACGGCAGCCAGAAACTCCTGAACGCTCAGATGAACAAAGCAGTAGACTGATTTCTGGAAGATCACACTCTCTCTCTTGAAGATCTCTGTACAAACTCCTGAGTACACCGACACCTCGGAGACGTCCAGTCCACATCGCTCCAGGTCTTCTGAGTAGAACATGATGTTTCCTTTCTCCAGATGTTCAAACGCCAGCCGACCCAACTTCAGAAGGAGTTCTTTATCAGCCTCAGTCAGTTCCTCTGGTCTCTGCTTTCCTCCATACTTCTGCTTCTTCCTATTTATCTGAACCCTCAGGAAGTGTGAGTAGAGGTCAGTCAGGGTTTTGGGCAGCTCTCCTCTCTGGTCTCTGGTCATCATGTCCTCCAGAACTATAGCAGTGATCCAGCAGAAAACTGGGATCAGACACATGATGTGGAGGCTCCTGGAGGCCTTGATGTGTGAGATGATTCTCTTGGACAGATCTTCATCACTGAACCTCCTCCTGAAGTACTCCTCCTTCTGGGAGTCAGTGAAGCCTCGTACTTCTGTGATCCTGTCAACACACGAGGGAGGAATCTGATGGGCTGCTGCAGGTCTGGAGGTGATCCAGATGAGAGCTGAGGGAAGCAGGTTCCCCTGGATGAGGTTCACCAGGAGCACGTCAACGGACGATTCTTGTGTGACATCAGAGATGACCTGGTGCTTGTTGAAACCCAGTGAAAATCTGCTTTCATCCAGGCCATCAAAGATGAACAGAAGTTTCCAGACAGTCAGATCTTCTGCTCTGATCTTCTGTAATGTTGGATGGAAAACATGAAGCAGTGAGAGAAGACTGTGCTGCTCATCTCTGATCAAGTTCAGCTCCCTCCATGAGAGCAGAAGCACCAGACTGATGTCTTGGTTCTCCAAACCTTCTGCCCAGTCCAGACTGAACTTCTGCACTGAGAAGGTTTTTCCAACGCCGGCGACACCGTTGGTCAGAACCACTCTGATGTGTCTCTGTTTCTCAGATAAGACTTTGAAGATGTCCTGGCACTTGATTGGAGTGTCCTGGATGTTCTTCTTGGAGGTTCTCTCAAGCTGTCTCACCTCATGTTGTGTGTCCACCTCCTCACTTTGTCCCTCAGTGATGTAGAGCTCAGTGTAGATCTTGTTCAGCAGGGTTCCACTTCCTGCTTCATTAGTTCCTTCAGTCACATGTTCACATCTGCTCTTCAGACTCATCTTATGACCTTCTATCACCTCCTGCAGTTCACCACCCTCTGAAACAAACAATCTTTTAAATCATTTTACAATTGTCATCTACAGCAGTAACACAGATGTCCTCAACTGGAAAATATTCTGTCATGATTGAATGATAGAAGCAACAGTCGGGTAATGACCCATCTTATTGTCAGTTTGAAATGTTATGTCTTCTTATGTACACCTATTCTTTTATTTCATTGGGTTTCAATCTAATTTAGTCTATAACAACCATTTCCATGTCTTCCAAGAGTTTGCTTGGACTAAACAGCTGGTAAAAGCTGGATGATATTTAGAAAAACACATCAAACCTTCTCCAAACAAATCATACTCAGCAGACCCATTGTCCTGTAAAGGTCACCTGCCTTCAGCTCTTTAACACTTTCCAGAACTAAATGACTAAATGTTGCTAAATACTGTCTAAGCATTTAGGAAGGTCTGAAGAGGGTCCAGGGGTTCCAGTGGAACCAAACAAGAGCTCTCTGGATCTTCTCTTGCACATTGTAAATACACAAGTTGTTCCTTTATTCCGACCCAAAAGTATCTTATAAATACAAATGTACGAGCTTACGTGAGACGCTGTTGTTCAGGTCGGCGGTCTGCAGTTCAGTTCTCCGTTTCTTTTCACCCTCGGGACAGGAGGAATCTCCAATGGAAGCAGACCGTTTCTGATACCTGTCAAAAATGGGAATAGTGGTTATACATGTCTACTGGGCGTTAGCAACGCCTAAGAAAGGCTGCGTTCACTTCTACTTTCAGTTTGCTCTGACAGTTGAAGATTGAATGAACACTGAGCAAAAAATATAAAGTTATTTACGTTCCAACAAGCTCGTTTAGTTGGAGAAAAGTGTATTTGATTTAAGTGTTTAGTGGCTTTTCCTCATTGTGAATTAATGTTCAAAATAAAAGTGCCAAATCAGGAATATAAACTCATAGAATAGAACAAAAGTTCTCCATTCATGCTCCAAATACAGTCGTCTGGTCTCTGAAACTGATCATTAAATAGCACAGAGGTCACGCGTATTCAAAAGCTTATTTCAACCATTTAGAAATGACTGATATTGTTGTCTATGGGTTTATTAGAAACAGGAGCCTTATAAATAGACTTTTTAATGAATTTTCATGACATGTGGTGGAACAGTGTGGCAGAACAAGCTGCACAGACCTGCCATGTCTTACCCATCCGTATCTAAATGGAGAGCTGTAGCACTCTGCAATGGTGGATATTGTTGGGAAACTTTAAAATATATGCCTAGGAATTTTAGTGAGATGATGTTAACCCATGTAGGAGAAATGACCAGTTAAAAACAGAAGCAATTTTCAGTTTTAAAAGATTTACCACACTAAAATTAACATGGGAGTTAATGGGAGCGAACACCTGACATGTTGGTGCACCGTTTCATTTTAAGGACCTGATGAATTTCATTTTTCACGATAGTGGAGGCTAATACCTACAAAATGATGTTTTGTATGGTTGTGAAATGTTCTAAGGCAGAGTTATGTGGTTCAGAAAACCTTACTTTAAAGGTGAGCCTTGAGGTCTGATACCAAAGTTGATAGGTTCAAGTTTGGACCAGTCGCTCTTCATGGACACACAGCTGGGCACTGTGGACTCTGCTCTGTCCTCGTCCATCCTGAGGAAACATCAGAAATAGTGATGAGACTGTGATGAAGGTAAATAATCTGTAGAGGTTGGAGTTCAATAATCCCAATTCACTGCATTTTTATCAAACAGGAACATTTCTAATCCATTCTGGATAACAACTGAATCAATAAATCAATGATGTCTCTGTATCATTTTCATGTTTTCAGAGTTTAAGCTGCTTTTTTAACTGTTCCCTGCAGTGAGAAAAGAACTGGCACCTTTTCCAGCCCCTCATCCTGCAGCTGAATGTGCTCTAAAGTTCTTTCCAGAGCAAACGTCTCTGCACTTGCAGCAACATGTTGTAGTCATGGATCCGTGAGGAGAACCGGATACAGGAAACGCCCCCACTTTGATCCCAAAACCCAACTGGTGGCCAACGGTGGTCCGGCAACGACGGGGACGCTGGTCCATCGGGCCGACAACACTGGTTTTCCACAGGCCAACATGGTGAAAGGACTGTGCACCGTTTCATTTTAAAGAGCTGATGAATTTCATTTTTCACGATAGTAGAGGCTAATACCCACAAAATGATGTTTTGTATGGTTGTGAAATGTTCTAAGGCAGAGTTATGTGGTTCAGAAAACCTTACTTTAAAGGTGAGCCTTGAGGTCCAATACAGAAGTTGTAAGGGGGGTCTTTGGACATGTCGCTCTTCAGGGACACACAGCTGGGCACTACGGACTCTGCTCTCTCTTCCTCTTCCATCACACATTCGCTCATTTTTAAATGTGAGTCTAAACGGTTAAGCAGGAACAGTCTGCTGACACAGAAAAGAAGATTAAAGAACATGATTCTCAGCATGAAGACAAGCAGAGGTCTGTCCAATGACGTATTGTCGGCTCATTCACATCAAAATCTATTATATGATGTCACCCTGTACATCATACAGGCCACATATATATTGGAAAACAGTTTTGGGACATCTTAAAAGTTTACACCATGTTAAACATAAAATAGTTGTGGAAAAAATGTTTCTCCTGGGTGTTTCAGAAGGTGCGGTGGCATTAGACGGACGCACACAAATACAAATTAAATCATTTTTTATCTGGTTATGGTTTACAAGAAAACCTAAATTCTTTCAAGATGTCAGTTCTCAACATTAAATTCAACAAATAAGATGAGAATGCATTCAAAACTAAACAGAAATACGTCATCACATCATCAAAGTGGGTCAAATGCAGCATCATCTTGTGTCATCTCAGACAGGATTCCAAGAAGAGGATCTTCATTTTCAACAACGCACCTTGACATCTCATCATGGCTCGTCTGTCAGATTACAAGCAGCTTTTTTGATCAGGCGCATCATGTTTCTCACCAACACATGATGGTGCTGGAAAAAACATCTGTAGCCTGACCTAGAGGTCAAAACTCTGCATGGCGTGCACAGCTACTAGTTGCAGCTGGTGGTTGTGGCGGAGGAGATCCCAAACATATCTAGCAAGCTTGTTTTGGAGCAGAGCTTGTCCACCACCTCTGACCCCACTCATCACAGAAGTCCCACCATATCCATGGCCAGGTGTGTTGGCAGCATTGGAGCCAGCCTCAGGAAAAAGGTGTGTCAATATCTCAGAAGTGATGATCAAGTTGCCACGACCCAACAGAAGTCAAGCAACCCAACATGCTGAATAGAATAGATGACACACAGCAAAGGGCAAAAAACACCCAATTCTGCTCAGACTAATCTGATCTGACCACATGTACAGGACCAAAAATATCAAAACACCATGGGTTTAGGTTTCGTTTCGTTTTCTTGACTGCTTCATTCAAAACAGAACACATTTCATAAATCCATAATAACAAATTCATATTCCACAAAGAACCAGTTGTTAAAACAATAAAATGGAATGCCTTGATCTCTCCCTCTTTCCATACTCTCCTTTTTTAATAAAGGATTGATTGTCCCCCTGGTGGAGGGACAAAGAGAGGAGGCTAAAACTGTCGCGTTTGTGTCCCTCTTTCCGTGGATTTTTCCACTAACTGCAAATAATATTGTTACTTATTGTGAGTATTAAAATGTGCTTCCTCAACCTCTAAAATGTTGGCTCAGGGTTAGCGGAAAACGCAGTTAGAGGAAACACGGTACAAAGTTTGATCATCCGTCACAACATTCCCGTCGACCAGCCGCAATGTGCGTCCGAAACACGCGCACGCTCATCGCGAACACGCAGCTTATTAAGCCGCATCTCGCAGCGGAACATTGATTCGAGACGACAGCAGTGAAAGAACCAAATGCTACCTGAATATTAGAGGTTTTCCATCAGGGCTCGGTCACTCAAGATGGAGCCCGAAGTTAAGAACTTTCACTTTCGCTTCTTCTTCTTCCCCTACACGTCACGTGTTCGTGGTTGGATCGCGTCATATCCAGCACAGGCGCCTCTCTTCAGAACAATTTGGTCCACGTTTTAACTGAAATACTGGGAAACAACTGGAGTTCGTCTGACAGATGTTCGTTTTTGGGTGCGGAATCAAACTGGGTCAACTTTTTGATCTATAGGATCCCCTCTGGTTCAAAGTGTCCCCTATAGGATATTGGCAGTACTGACCTTTTGGGGGCTGCACACACCTCTTAATGGTGACGGCACCAACGGAGCTGATCCAGTTGTCATCAGCTGGCCAGTCTGACTCCAGCTCATTAGGGGAAATTTGCTGATCTGGAGGAGAAGCTTTCAAAACTTGACAGGCTGGGGGGGAATGACTGTAATTTTGGAATCAGCGTGCCAATTTGATTTTTAATCAGAATAATTTAAACAGGATATTTTCAAATTGTTCCCCAGTGTCCCCAGTGGAGCTGCCAACTGAATATGGTGACCTGCTCCTACACACAGAAATCCGATGGCTCAGCAGGGGACGGATTCTGCTTCCTTTTTTGTCCCTTTTGAGTGAAATAAAAGAGTTCATGCAGTCCAGAGGGGAAGACGCCGCGCTGCTGGAGGACACTGGCTGGACACTGGACCTTGCATTTTTAACGGACATTACTGGGAAACGGAACAGTTTGAACTGGGAGCTGCAAGGCAAAGGTGAGACTGTTGCTGAGAGGATCAGTGCTGTAAATGCATCTAAGCCAAGATGAACATTTTCTCTGTGCATTTCCAGACAAAAGGTGCTGCACTTCCCCTCTGTGCAGATGGTGCTGAGACAACGCTTCTGCATGTGAGGCTTTGGACTAAAGCGCAGAAAAGTGCTCTCAGCTCATAAAAAGACTTGGGCAAGAGTTTGAGAACAGGTTTTGTGACCTGGATCAGCTTGAGCCATGTGTGTCCTTCATTTCTAACCCTTCCATGAACGTGGACATATCATGCATTGCTCAGCAGTTCAGTGCAACCTTCAGCCTGGATGCTGCACAGATGCAAATTGAAATTGAAACATTGTGAAATGAGCTGCAGCTCAAAGCCTCTCAGGCTGCACCAAACTTTTGGTGCCTTGTTGACACAGAAAAGTACAGTGGTGTATGGAGCTCCAGCTTATGTCATTAGAATCTACATGATTCAGTTTATTCATGCTTTTAGTGCTCTTTTGACTGAATTTTACCAGGTAAAAATGTACCTTTTCTGCCCCCAATACAAGAGTTCCTCTGTGTTCTAAGAATTTAAAGAAATGCATTTAAAAACCCTAAAACGAGGCCATTTCCTACAAAAGCCTGGTTTGACCAGTAAGTCTGGCTCATTTACAGTTATTGATGAGCTCTTTTTCTGTGATATCTGCCATTTAAGTCCTAAAAAGCTGTTTAAGGATCGTTTTCCTTCCACTTCTCAATCACCGTGTCCAACTTCACAGGATTTAAACTTAACAGAAAATATAAGGACTCATCAACTTTATTTATACCCAAAATTACATAATTTTCATTACATAAACTTCCTCATGCAAATATTTCAACAGTATGATATTAAAATATTAGAATTACACAAATGTAATTTAACTTATGCCAAAATGTACATGTAAAAATGTTTTGATCCTCAGTCACATAACACAAAGCAGATCAACACATAAGGAAACACAGTAAAGTTTCAAATTTTAAAAAATATCAAATCTAAATGTGGCGGGGTGGGGAGAGGTGTATCGGTCGACGACAACGCCACCTGGGGAATTTCACCCCAGGAATTAACCGGGAATCGGGCACACGCAGATAAGGTTCTATTCCCGAGGCAGAGACGGGATTGAGGGTTAAGCACTACGAAAACTTACACTAAAACGCTGGTTATATTCAAGGTTCCGGTAGCGGCTCCCGAGAGGACGACCGCCGTGATGGATGCAGCACCTCAGCCCTGGTGGCCCACAGCAACATCAGAAGCACAACCGAAGGTAATCCATTAAAAACAAGCTCAAGTTTGAGTATTCAGTGACTATATATCGGCTGCCGGATACAATCGTGTGTTTTCTTATTAGGTGACATACGAGGGATGGCACAAAATGTGGGAGTCTGCTCCCAATGGGCTCCCACAGGCTGACGTTGCATGGCTGAAAGAGGATGAAACCAATGAACTCTTCCAGAGGGCTGTGTTGGGATTTCTGGTTTGTGTCTGTCTTTGGCCTGCAGGGTGTGGTGTTGAGCACAATTGGGCGCACCTGTAGGCAATTTACATCTTGCTGTCTATTAAGCAGGTTGTGCCTGCCTGTCAGGGCCGGGGTGTTGGTTCGTGTAGGGAGTGGTTTGTTGGTCTAGTGTGGGAGCTTGGTTGGGTTCCTTGGTGTTGGCTCCTGTTCCTGTTGTCCTGGAGGACTGCTCCTGCTCCCCTTGCAGTATAGGAGGACTGCCTCTGCCCTCAGTGTCTCGGGGCACGTTCGTGTTGCGCCGGACTCCCGAGTCCTCGCCGGTCCAGGAGGACTGCAGCGTGTTGAGGACTCACCGGTGTTCCGAGTTCCCGGCAGTCCAGGGGGACTGCGTCTGGTTTGGGGACTCGCCGATGGACCTGGGACGGGCGGACGCTGCCTCCCGATCCCCATGCGGTCCAGGAGGACTGTTTCTGTTAATGTGTGCTCCCCTTCCCTGTAAATAAAGCCTTTGACCTCTCCACCACTGTGTCCTGGCCTGCGTTCGGGTCCGCTACCACCATGTATCATAACAGGCTGCATCCTTTCAGGACAAACATGGAAAGATGAAGTGGAGGAAGGTCCTGAAGGATGACAGGATGTGGTTTCAGCCTGTGGTTTCAGGCATACTGTCCAAACAGCAAAAAGTCATCATCAGGGACCAAAGACAGCATCATCACTGTTTTTCTTGCACGACAAATGTTATTCCTCAACTACAGCAAGCAACAACAGGCCTATCTTCCCTTTATTTATCTTCCCTCCGCCATCTTTTCAACTTCTCGAGGCAGAAATCAGGACACATGTGGAGCATCTAATGTCATGGTGGCTCCTGGCATGCGGCTGTGCGGCCTTACAGAAGTAAAGGCATGCACAGAATAGATACACAGGCTTCAGATACTACAGTGGGCAATATTCCTTAAAGCTCGAGAGGTGAAGCCTGCATTTGCCACCAAGGTCATTGCATGCTGCACCATTCTGCACAATGTGTGCTTGTGGAATGGTGACAGCATGGAACCCTCAGAAGAGGCACTTGGGTCAGATGACATTGGTCAAATGCAGCCAGACCTGCAATGTGGAGAGCAAATTCGGAGCAGACTGACTGCTGCCCTGTCAGCACCAACCCACCTCCCACCAGCTCTCTATGAACATGATTACATTTAGGACTGGTCTTTATAATCCAGAATTTTGGAGCTTGACGTCTGTTCAACCTGGCTGCCATCATAAAGTCTTTTTTTCTGGCAGGTTCCATTTAATTTGAATATTTTTTGGGTTCCATTTTTGTAAATAGGTATTTCAAAATCATAATAGGATAAATGCAACTTGTTTATATATATGCAAGTGTGTGTTTTTGTAAATAGTTTTGGTTTCAAAATCAAAAATTGTACCAATTAAATTTAAACTTTGAATAAAGCATTTGTTATCAACCATATGATGCCAAGAAAGCAAATTAATACATTCTTTTTTACATTTTGTCTACCAGTTTCTCTAAGAGATTTAAAAGTCTCTCCTCCCTGGCTTCCTCTCGTGTCGCCCTTTCCTCGGCCCTCTCCAGCAGCTCCAGGACCCTATCGCACCGCTGGCGCTGGCGTGGTGCTGGCCCTGGTTCCTCCTCCTCTGTCTCTGACTCTCCATCAGGTCTATCTGGGACTGAATGTGAGGAGCCTGACTCAGAAATGAATGGCTCTTCCCCCAGGCTGAGGCAATGAGGCATGGGGGCTGAATCGAGGGCCTGCCACCTATTGCCTGATCCATGAGAGGGAACTATTTCCACTTGTCAGCAGTGACCTCCCCAGATTCAGTGCCAGATCCTGTTGGTGGTCTCCGAAGCTCCTACAAACAGGGAATAAGCAAATAATTCAAACAGTAATGCTACATTTGCTATAACTATTAGTCCGTCACATTTAGACCAAATTTAAAACAATTATTACAAACCTTGTAGGTTTTTTTAAGGTTCTCCCATGTTTTTGCTGCTCGTGCTTGAGTCAGCATTCCATTCAGGCCAATTTTACAGTGGCCGAGAGGTGCAAAACAATTTTACAAGTGGATGAAACAGATTTACAAATGACGAAACACTTTTACAAGCGGCTGAAACAAATTTACAAATGACGAAACACTTTTACAAGCGGCTGAAACAAATTTACAAGTAACATTTTCTACCGGAAAGGGAATTACCGACCCTTGGTACGGTTGGGCCAATGGATGCGTTCCGTCGGTACAGTTGGTAATACCCTTTCCGTAAGAAAAAGCAGCCGGCACAAAACAAATTTACAAGTTACTTTTCTGACGGAAAGGGTATTACCATCATTTGAATCGAAAGCGGGTAAGGACTTCATCGTGACGCAGGATGGACGACATGCAAGTGGCCTTTTGCCCGTTTTGTGGCAAACATTTGAGCAGATTGACGCCGGTTTGTGGTTGGTCTTTGGCGTTTTTAAATGCCGCAGCACAGACTGAAGAACCAGCCGTACCGGGGACGTCTCAACAGCCTGTTAATGCTAAGCAAAGTGTAGCATGGCCGTCACTATCTGAAGTACGTACAACGTGAATCAGCTGTACCATTGGTTAGCGGTGGCTAACTTTCTAACTGAAGAAAAGAAGGACATTGTGGCAGACTACGTCCGATGGTATGTTATTGACCGCAACTCATCTGTAATTGACAGGTAAGTTAAATTCTCATTTGTTTTTTGTCGTTCCACCCCAAAAAAATGAAATTTGCTTGAAATGTCTCATGGCATGTATATCTATGGTGTTACAACTGCTAGCCTATGATGTCTGTCTCTCCATTCTCTGCCTTATGCTAATCTATAAATACTCAATATAACAAATGTAACCTTATAAAATATATAAACTTAAGATAATACAATTTAGATAGTTTAATTGGTTGTTGCTGTTGGCACTACACAGCAGTGAAAGTGTTTGTGTTCACGTTGTAGATTCAAAGATGGCCTTTCAGCCCTTCAGTTTCTGACAGCACTACAGCAACACCCTTCTTTGCTGACCCCAGTTCTCTGCCACTCTGAAAAGCGACTCGCTGGCTTTGACATTGAAAGACTCTTTACACCTGACGTCAGCCCTGCAGGGAGCAACAGGAGACAAAAAGAAAGTGTAATCTTGGCGTACTGGGCAGACTATCTCCTTGGCTGTGAAGGTTTGTTTTGTTTTTTGTTATAACTACCATGTACTGTATATCTACCTGAACATTTTTTCTTTGCAGAAGGCGAGGCTGCTGTGTCTGTGAAAGACGTTTTTGTTACGAGCAGTTGTATCAGGACCCGAAAGCAGGCAGAACACAGTGGCGTATCGTTTTCCAAGAAGCTTTATTAAAGTTTATAGAACGTTGAGCAACTCATAAAGGGCGTGGAGACCACGACTCAGTTCTTCATCAAAACAGGCAATGTAAACTTACGACAAAAATCCCGAGCGCGGGGTCAAAAGCAGTCCACGAAGGATAAAGACAAACAATAATCCGATAACCGGGTTCAAAAGTTATCCACGAAGAAAAAGTCTCACGATAGTCCAGGAGGGTATAGCCGGGGTATTCCGAAACAGACAAGACACGCCAACGCTGGCCACCCGTGAGAACAGTCCATAAATAGGTGGCTTGATTACCGATCATCTGCAGGTGCACCAGTCCCCGGCACCACCTGCGGCTGAGGCATGGCTCCACCACGCCCCCCGCAGGAGAAACCCTGCAAAAGAGTTCCCAAAAACTGGGAACCAGACAGTTTTGATGTTTGCCACAGGGCTGACATCACTTCCTCCTTCTGGGTTGGAACCGTTGCCAAAAATTGAGTTCCTGGATGGCTCTCCATTCCCAATGTCAAATACTTGTTCTAACTTGTTGAAATTACCACTCCTGGATTCCTACAGTGTGTTCAAGGCACAAATGGACTTTGGAATTCAGAACACAGATTTGGCTTTTTATGAGCCATATTGGACTCAAAAAATGTTTATTGTTCTGCTGTTATGCCGTTGTCATTGGTGCACCTAAAGGTGCAGTTCCAAGTGTTTTGATGTTAAAGTAAGAGGCCGTTAAGTGATGTTAAAGATGTGTTTTGTTGCAAAGTAAGAGGCTTTGTTTTTTGTTTTTGTATTGGGGGGGGGGGGGGGGGGGGGGTCATCATTCTGAAACTGTGTTCTGTTCATGAAACAGTAGTTCACGATTTTATCTATTAAAAAAAAAGGAAATCCATGCTCATTACTACGCATTATGTTTATTCATATTTCCCACTTTAAAATAATGCTGTGGGTGGGTGACAAATTAAGACACTTTGTGTACAAGTTACACCTTTATAATGTCTTTTCAATCATAGCTGAGTAATTTCTTTTAGTTTCAGATACAGCTCAGTTGCAGACGGCCAGTACTCTGCCTTCTGTAACTGATTGCTCTGCATGGCCAAGTCCAGGTACTCCTGCATGTTTGCATCCCCACATGGAGCTCTTGTCAGGGGAGCCTCAGGAAAAGCATCCAGTTGAGTCTGTTCAATTTGAAATCCACAGTCTCTGGAGTCAACCTATGTTACACAGAAGATATTATTATATTTATTTGAAAAACAAAATTACTGCAGACAATCTACCATCAAATATTACCGGTGTGGTAAGTAGTAGAGCTCATTGGGCACCCCTCCTGGACATGATGCTGTTTTGGAGGGCTGGATCCTGTGGCTGTACCACAATCAGGATGTTGTTGTCATTAGCACTCACGGTTACAGCTGCAGCTGGCAGGAGTTTAAATGTGGAAAAATGAGCATTTTGTTAGCGGATGCTCTGCAGGAGAAGCTACGTTTCAGCGGCCCTGCGTGTTCCATCAGTCAGGGACATTTGAATCGATGCTTTTTCAGCTCCCCACAATCAAGAGTTTGCACAGGGATGTTTCTATTTCTAGGTGCTCCTGGGAGGCGCCATGTGCTCAATAATGTGAATTGTAAAAGGGTGACAAGCAATTTTTTTGGCTTCAAAGACTTGGCAACGCCTCAGTGGAATTTAAATGACTTTAAATTCCACAGGTTGCATTTATGGACTGCTGCGCAGAGAATGAAGGAATATTCTGCCATCAAGAGGGTCATTTTTCCAATATCATATTATATGACCACATCCATCGTGCTACATGTTTGAAGAACACTGAGCTGGTTGCATGGTCTCCGGATGGTTCATGCCTGAGCTGAATGTTTTTATGGTTTTCAGGTGGCGGGGAAGCGTTCTTGGCGTCTCCTCTCCTCTGGAGGTGTCGCGTGGGAGGGGGGGCGGTCGACCATCCCTTGCTTTCCTATCACCCTCCTCCGGGTTGTGAACATATTGCCGCTGGTGGGCCGCCAGGGTCGGGGCGGCGCAGCTCTGCCCTCGTTCTGCTGAGAGACGCAGCTGGCCCGGCCGGCGTTCGCACAGCCCGAGCCGCACAATCAATCAAGTCGGAATTCATTAATTTCCTACGGAGGTGAGCAGCCAGGGAAGGCAAGCGCGCCAGCCAAGAAACATCTGGACACGGCGCCGCTCCACGTGGCCGCGGGCTTGGGCGAGGAGGCCGTTCCAGCGTCCCCTCCGTTATTATTCATCATCCTTCGGCCTGCCAAGAGCGCGCGGATCAGAAGTTTGTTGTTGGGTTTTCCTCATGATGGAACAAACATCCCAGCAGGACCCAGGCTAACTTAGCGCTAAGCCTTGTCGGTCAGCGAGGGCAGCTGCTGTGCGCTTCACGTCTTTGAAATTGTTGTGACGTCCTGGCGGAGTCTGAGCTCCTCACAGGCGCCGCAGCCTTTATGAAAACACACAAATATCGTTCCTGTTTTGTTGGTCATTCCGACAAATCCACGTGTGTGTAGAGCTGTCGGAGGGACGCTGATGTTTGGAGGCCCCCCTCCGATGATACAAATCTCCTTTGTATCATCACGCAACTCCCTCCCGCTGGCGTTGCCGGGCTAAATGTTCAAAGGTAGCAGAACGCAGCGACGGGGGGGAAATATTAAACTTGCACCGCAAACTTCAAAGCCACTTCAAAAGCTTCTTCATGCTTCAGCGCCTAATCCTCAAAGTGCTACCCGGGATTGCACTGATAGCAACTCCATGTCTAGCAGGTACAAACATCCTCGTCACCGCCGCTGAGGTGTGGGGCGCAGAGAAAGGAAGAGATGAAAACAGAAAACAAATTGAGTCCAAGTCTCGTCCTTTCCCTGCGTCAAACACAAAAGCCCCCGACGGAACGTCCGGTAATTCCCGACGCCACCGGGGCGATGGAGCGGTCACTGCGGGCAGCAGGCAGACAAGGAGGCAAGGTTCAGAATTTCTGCTCAGCCTGAAGGTTCCGACTCCTCCCCCTCGACTCAAATATGGACAGATTACGTGGAATTGGGTGTGTTTTGTTCTGTCACTGGATGAGGAGCTTCGGAAGTGCCGACTTGCTGTTGCTTTAGCCGCGAGAGCAGAAAAACGCCGTTTCCTTCTGGATTAATGTGACCTTTTGAAGACAGAAGATGCAATTCTGGCAAATATGAGTTTCACCCCTCTTCACTCCGCAGGTGTCCGGGAGATTTGGATTCACTGAGTCGGGAGTTCAGCGAGCAGACGTGTTATGTTGATGGCACTCAGCAAGCTCGCCGTCTGGCAGGAGGAGCAGACGTGGGCAGACCGTCAACACAATCAGACCGACTGAGGGGAAAATCTCCAATGAAACATCCGAGGGGACTCAAACTTGACCAGGAGGGTGCAACTAGCTGCACACAGGTGCACCACATTAGGGCAGGGCAGCCGCAGACCACAGACAGGAAGTTCAAGCCAATAAAAGACACAGACAACAACTACAACACAACAAAAACATGAGATAGAGACGAAAGAAAGCATGAACTGCCTCATATACCCGACGTGCCAACGTGTAACTAAGTACAAACACGTAGAAACGTCTGAATCCTGGGCAAGTCACGACCCCTCGCCACCAAAATGGGATCATTCCTGCCATCGGATTAAATAATTCCCTCCAGGGACGCCTGCAGCTCTCCCACCTTCACCCGAGTCATTTTCAGAGGAGATTTGATTTGATTTTTTTATAACTTTAAATGAATTTCAAGTACTTTCCACACCGACTGAATGCAAACGTGGGGCCGGTTGGACAGACAGCTGTGGGACCCGGCAGCGTTTACGTGAGGAGATACGAGTAGTGACGAGAAGATCCTGGACCCCGGACTGGTGGGGACACCGAGGCAGCTCAGCGGGGGATGGCAGATTAAATCTGATATAGAAATATATACAGTATTGATAGAGTGCAGAGCTCAAGGATTTAATGTCTCTGGCTCATTGAACATTAATGACATGGCAGAAACCTGCACTCAGACACTGAGCCGCGCTTGTATCCCCCCTCGCGCTCTGAGAGGTTAATGCAACTTTTATTACAGATGCCGTCTTCAGCTGTATGTGTCCCGCACAGGCAAACAGAGCTGATAAATATTAAATCCGGAGACCTGAGCTGGCAGAGACGTGGAAACTCTCCGGGTGTTTGCGCTCGCCACAGTCCACCATTCAAGAATAATCAATGCGCTTTACAACCCGTTTGGTTCTATAGATCAGAGGGACGTAGCGTGGACAAAAGATGTGGAGTCAAATATACTAACGCGGCCGGCTGGGTGTTTGATTCCATTGATCCTTCGCTATTTAAAATGCACGTATAAGAGTAGCCTCATGCCGTGAAGGGCCTCTCACAGCGAAGGGCACAGCTCCCAAAGATCAGAGGAGACCTAACGGGGCCCGTGTTTGATGGGCTGCATCTCAATAACCTGCAGGTCCCGCGAGAGCCGCAGCAGCGCAACTACAGAGCGCAGCAAGCGTCTTATATTCTCGCCGACGCACGCTATGAATTTCAAAGCGGGGCCAGCGCGTCATGCAGAACAAGCAGAGATGCACACGAACAACAGGGTCTCAGACGGAGGCAGGCGACACCGTCTCCAGCGGTATTAATCGTCCGGCTGCATGTGGTGGCATTAAAAATGGCTACCGCCCTCTCTGCCTGTAAGTAGACGGTTCATTCCCCCCCTTTCTATTCCTCTTTAATTGCACGGTGCTCCGCAGCAGCAGACTGGTGTTGGATTTAAAAAGTCTCAATATTTGCCAACAGCCGCACGCTTTAAGAATTTACCCCGCGTGTGAATAATTCAGAATGAAGAGGGGCGCAGAAGAAAAGATCGTTCCTCTACGTTTCTGCAGCGACATCACAGTTGTAGAGGGTGTTAGCGGGCGCTAACCAGAGCCAGCACAGCTCACTTCCCTCCCGCCGCTGATGCTAGCTGCAGATTCTTAAAGAGTTTCCCCGTTGAAGCTTAAGGGATCCCTCCAGGGCCGGCCGGGGCGAAGGGCCTGTCATCCTGCCTTATGAAGTGCAGCAGCTTCTTTCTTCTCCTCGCCCTGCCATATTTATTCAGCAGGTCTGCGGCCGTGCAGGCTTCAGAAAAACGAGAGTGGATGGTTTGTGAAAAGGGAGGCAGCCGCGGTGAATATGCACTCGCCAAATCAACGCCCAGGACGCACCCTGCGGAGGTCAAGGTGAACCCGAACGGGATCCGCGTGAAGCACAGGGAAGCACTCGCTGCTCCTTCCTGTCGCGCCCGCCGTGCCAAAGGTTCCCTGTTTATCTGTGAGAGGGGACAGCGAGCACGAGTAATACCCCACGTGCACCCCCACGTGCACGCGTGCGTGGGGCGGCGTTCTGCGTCTCTTCCGAGTTCAAGCGGCCTCTCTTGCTGCCCGTACGCTCGCGCCTCCTTATTTAGATTAACAAACGTAATAAATCCATCATTCAATCCGCATCCATTGTGGAATTGATCCACTTCAATTCCAGGAAGTGCTCTTTGTTGTAAACACAGCATTATTTATCAGGAAGCCAAAGTGTCGTGGCTCATTAAGGACAGCTAAATGGGATTTGGAGTAAATATGGGGCATGGATAGCGCGATTTACATCGGCTTATTTATTTGTGATCCCGCTATTATGGAAAGCATGGTAGCAATCTCATCATCATTCATTCTGTAATTAACTCCCTCTTTCTTTATCTGCTGGGAAAGAACGTCTTAATTGCCCAAACCAGAGCGCCGCCCCTCCCCCACCCCTGCAGCTTGATGGAGGAGGTGCTACAGCTTCATTTAATGTTCAGTCATTAAAGAACCTTTACTGTGGAACCCTAAACTGCTCTTCAAACAACACCAGGAATAACATCTGGGCCCAAACACCGGTCGGGGACGTTTATAGCCGCGTTACTGGGTCAAATAAATCACGCTAACGCCAATAAAACGTTAAATTTAGCTTCGCTGGCACGCTGTGTGGTTCAAAAACGATGACACTTTAAACTTAATGGCAGCAACGATCCCATTACACATGCCCCAACACACACACGCTAACGTTCAAGCACACGTGTAGCGCCACACACGCCTGCCTCACAAGTTCCAGCCAACACTGAGTGATGCCGCTGCATCTGCATGATGTTTTATTCATGCTATCAGGGCTGATCCATTCACGAGTGATCGTATTCCTCTGCGGGCCTCCTGAGCAGGTCTGCCTCAGATATGGGAGAGATCCGACCGGAGGGGGGACGCGGCGCCGCAGGACCTATCGGAAGCCGTCATACTGGTCAGCAGCAACGCTAGCAGGAGCGTGAGGTACGTCCCAGGGTGGGAAGGTGTGCATTAGCATTAGCAACAGATGGCTCATCTGCACGTCAACAGGAGCAAAGCTCGATGCCTTGAAGAAGTTTTGGAAAGTTTTGGAAGAGTCCAGGCCTCTTCCTGCCCTGACCAGATGGCTTTGGAGGAGGAGGAGGAGGAGGAGGAGCAGGAGGAGGAGGAGGAGGAGGAGGAGGAGGCGAGGAGGAGGGACGGGAAAATACCAACCATCCGAAATATAAAAACACACAAGCCGCGTCTGGAACCGGCCATGTCGCGTCACGCAGAGATCGATCCGATCAGATAACCTTCAGATAACATTGATAAAAAGGCTTGATGAAGCGTTTGTGCCAGTCCTGCGAAATAACAGCCACAGGTGCACGTTTATCACCTTTATTAGGGACATGAAGGTGTCAATCATGAACTCGTTCCAGATACCTGCGAGTGGGGAAATGTCTGTTCATCCTCGGTGACACAGAAAACAAAAAAACCCCAAGAATCAAAACTGCCCTCGTCCACCCAGCATCATCTAGAGGAGAAATAACATCCGTAAAAAGGAAAAAAAGAGACTCGACACTGCCAGCAAAAGTACAAGCAAACCGAAAAAGGTGTGAAACACACAAAAAAACCCAAAAATAAAAATAGAAACGACAAACCTGCGGGCTGCAAGAAAAGTACCAGGTTAAAAATGATTCCTTCAGATAAGAAAAGAGGAAAGAAAGTCAAAGCAAAGGTCTGGATCGGTGAGGTCGACCCGAAATCACAAAACTCGAAGGCAAACAAGCAACACTGCAAAATGCAAACCAAAGCAACCACAACAACAAAAAAGGAACAAAAATGTGGCGAGAAAAATGGGAATGTGGCTCAAAGACAGTATGGCGGTGCGAGCCG
>NW_026621984.1:0-26285 GCF_003711565.1 Takifugu flavidus | reverse complement strand
GTAGAGGTCATTCAGGGTTTGGGGCAGCTCTCCTCTCTGGTTTCTGGTCATCATGTCCTCCAGAACTATAGCAGTGATCCAGCAGAAAACTGGGATCAGACCATGATGTGGAGGCTCCTGGAGGCCTTGATGTGTGAGATGATTCTCTTGGACAGATCTTCATCACCGAACCTCCTCCTGAAGTACTCCTCCTTCTGGAGTCAGTGAAGCCTCGTACTTCTTGGATCCTGTCACCCACGAGGGAGGAATCTGATCTCTGCGGCAGTCTGGAGGTGATCCAGATGAGAGCTGAGGGAAGCGGTTCCCCGCTGGATGAGGTTCACCAGGAGCACGTCAACTGACGATACTTGTGTGACATCAGAGATGACCTGATGCTTGTTGAAATCCAGTGAAAATCTGCTTTCATCCAGGCCATCAAAGATGAACAGAAGTTTTCCAACAGTCGATCTTCTGCTCTGATCTTCTGTAATGTTGGATGGAAAACATGAAGCAGTGAGAGAGACTGTGCTGCTCATGTCTGATCAAGTTCAGCTCCCTGCATGAGAGCGGAAGCACCAGACTAAGTCTTGGTTCTGCAAACCTTCTGCCCAGTCCAGACTGAACTTCTGCACTGAGAAGGTTTTTCCAACGCCGGCGACACCGTTGGTCAGAACCACTCTGATGTTCTCTGTTGCTCAGATAAGACTTTGAAGATATCCTGGCACTTGATTGGAGTGTCCTGGATGTTCTTCTTGGGGTTTTCTCTCAAGCTGTCCTCACCTCATGTTGTTGTCCCACCTCCTCACTTTGTCCCTCAGTGATGTAGAGCTCAGTGTAGATCTTGTTCAGCAGGGTTCCACTTCCTGCTTCATGAGTTCCTTTCAGTCCATGTTCCATCTTCTCTTCAGACTCATCTTATGACCTTCTATCACCTCCTGCAGATCACTTCCTGAACATAAGTAAACCAATGATTTCCATCTATAATAAATCATCAACACAACTACAAATTCATGACATCACAAATTAAATCTCATATTGAACAGTTTTACTTTGTTTTGGCTTCATTTCAGCATCTCCAGATCTGCTTCCAGATTGTGAACAAGAGGACTCTCCTGGTGGAGCTGACTGGTCCCAGTTTGATAGGATGTGCTCCCCCTCTCACTATGAACACATCTCTATTAGTCCTTTGATTTATAGGATGAAAGAACCTGATCAAGACTCAATATTGTTCCAGCATTTATGTCTGAATTCATCTTTCAGTTTAAACCTGATTCTTTGTTTCTAATCAACAATATTCACATTAAGTCTGTAACTATATGAGTGTCTGAGGTTTAAGTGTTAAACATCTCCAATAATAAACTCACAACCTGCTGCTGTTAATGTGACTAACAGCTGGCACACAAACACATCATCACGCTTTATTTTTCTTACATTTCCTCTGAACTTCTGAAGTCTTTAGTCTATTTTTGGACTGGTCACTCTTCAGGGACACACAGCTGGGCACTGTGGACTCTGCTCTGGTCCTCGTCCATCCTGAGGAAACATCAGAAATAGTGATGAGACTGTGATGAAGTAAATAATCTGTAGAGGTTGTAGTTAAATAATCCCAATTCACTGCATTTTTATCAAACAGGAACATTTCTAATCCATTCTGGATAACAACTGAATCAATAATTCAATGATGTATCTGTATAATTTTCATGTTTTCAGAGTTTAAGATGCTTTTTTAACTGTTTCCTCCTGCAGTGAGAAAAGAACTGCACCTTTTCCAGCCCCTCATCCTGCAGCACTGAATGTGCTCCAAAGTTCTCTCCAGAGCAACGTCCTCTGCACTTGCAGCAACATGTTGTAGTCATGGATCCCGTGAGGAGAACCGGATACAGGAAACGCCCCCACTTTGATCCCAAAACCCAACTGGTGGCCAACGGTGGTCCGGCAACGACGGGGACGCTGGTCCATCGGCCCACAACACTGGTTTTTTCCACAGGCCAACATGGTGAAAGGACTGTGCACCGTTTCATTTTAAAGAGCTGATGAATTTCATTTTTCACGATAGTGGAGGCTAATACCCACAAAATGATGTTTTGTATGGTTGTGAAATGTTCTAAGGCAGAGTTATGTGGTTCAGAAAACCTTACTTTGGTGAGCCTTGAGTCCAATACCGAAGTGTAAAGGTGTCCTTAGAACAGGCATGGGCAAACTAAGGCCCGGGGGCCACACGCGGCCCGTTAAACGTTTTAAATCCGGCCCGCCAAACTTGAAAAATTAAATGAATAAACCTTGTTAATTTAAATTTTCACTGCAATTCTGGTGTTTCCCCTAGAAAAAAGACAGTCAGGAGGAGAGTGATGGTGATATCCTGAAGGATAAAGAACTTTCAGTGCTTTAAAATAAATAGAAATGGTTATTAATTTTGTTTTAAAAAGGCACATTTTATCATTTGATTTTAAGTGTTTTAAGACTCATTCCAAAGTCAGATATTTTGTTGTAATGCTTCTCTTCATTTTCATTTGAAATTAAAGCACATGTTTTCTCCATATCCCAAGATTGATTTTTTTCTCCAATGAGGTGAGGTTACCAAAGCACTCCATCCATCCATCTGGTCCTGGGTCCGGCCCCTTTTTCAAATGTTAGAACCCATTGTGGCCCACGAATCAAAATGTTTGCCCACCCCTGCCTTTGAACATGTCACTCTTCAGGGACACACAGCTGGACACTGTGGACTTTGCTCTCTCTTCCTCTTCCATCACACATTCGCTCATTTTTAATGTGAGTCTAAACGGTTAAGCAGGAACAGTCTGCTGACACAGAAAATAAGATTAAAGAACATGATTCTCAGCATGAAGACAAGCAGAGTCTGGTCAATGACGTATTGTCGGCTCATTCACATCCAAATCTATTATATGATGTCACCCTGTACATCATACAGGCCACATATATATTGGAAAACAGTTTTGGGACATCTTAAAAGTTTACACCATGTTAATCATAAAATAGTTGTGGAAAGAATGTTTCTCCTGGGTGTTTCAGAAGGTGCGGTGGCATTAGACGGACGCACACAAATACAAATTAAATCATTTTTTATCTGGTTATGCTTTACAAGAAAACCTAAATTCTTTCAAGATGTCAGTTCTCAACATTAAATTCAACAAATAAGATGAGAATGCATTCAAAACTAAACAGAAATACGTCATCACATCATCAAAGTGGGTCAAATGCAGCATCATCTTCTGTCATCTCAGACAGGATTCCAAGAAGAGGATCTTCATTTTCAACAACGCACCTTGACATCTCATCATGGCTCGTCTGTCAGATTACAAGCAGCTTTTTTTGATCAGGTGTATCATGTTTCTCACCAACACATGATGGTGCTGGAAAAAACATTTGTAGCCTGACCTAGAGGTCAAAACTCTGCATGGCGTGCACAGCTACTAGTTGCAGCTGGTGGTTGTGGCGGAGGAGATCCCAAACATATCTAGCAAGCTTGTTTTGGAGCAGAGCTTGTCCACCACCTCTGACCCCACTCATCACAGAAGTCCCACCATATCCATGGCCAGGTGTGTTGGCAGCATTGGAGCCAGCCTCAGGAAAAAGGTGTGTCAATATCTCAGAAGTGATGATCAAGTTGCCACAACCCAACAGAAGTCAAGCAACCCAACATGCTGAATAGAATAGATGACACACAGCAAAGGGCAAAAAACACCCAATTCTGCTCAGACTGATCTGATCTGACCACATGTACAGGACCAAAAATATGAAAACACCATGGGTTTAGGTTTCCTTTCGTTTTCTGGACTGCTTCATTCAAAACAGAACAAATTTCATAAATCCATAATAACAAATTCATATTCCACAAAGAACCAGTTGTTAAAACAATAAAATGGAATGCCTTGATCTCTCCCTCTTTACATACTCTCCTTTTTTAAATAAAGGATGGATTGTCCCCCTGGTGGAGGGACAAAGAGAGAGGCTAAAACTGTCGCGTTTGTGTCCCTCTTTCCGTGGATTTTTCCACTAACTGCAAATAATATCGTCGACTTATTGTGAGTATTAAAATGTGCTTCCTCAACCTCTAAAATGTTGGCTCAGGGTTAGCGGAAAACGCAGTTAGAGGAAACACGCTACAAAGTTTGATCATCCATCACAACATTCCCGTCGACCAGCCGCAATGTGCGTCCGAAACACGCGCACGCTCATTGCGAACACGCAGCTTATTAAGCCGCATCTCGCAGCGGAACATTGATTCGAGACGACAGCAGTGAAAGAACCAAATGCTACCTGAATATTAGAGGTTTTCCATCAGGGCTGGGTCAGTCAGTATGGAGCCCGAAGTTGAGAACTTTCACTTTCGCTTCTTCTTCCTCTACACGTCACGTGTTTGTGGTTGGATCGCGTCATATTCAGCACAAGCGCCTCTCTTCAGAACAATTTGGTCCACGTTTTAACTGAAATACTGGGAAACAACTGGAGTTCGTCTGACAGATGTTCGTTTTTGGGTGCGGAATGAAACTGGGTCAACTTTTTGATCTATAGGATCCCCTCTGGTTCAAAGTGTCCCTATAGGATATTGACAGTAGTGACCTTTTGGGGGCTGCACACACCTCTTAATGGTGACGGCACCAACGGAGCTGATCCAGTTGTCATCAGCTGGCCAGTCTGACTCCAGCTCATTAGGGGAAATTTGCTGATCTGGAGGAGAAGCTTTCAAAACTTGACGGGCTGGGGGGAAATGACTGTAATTTTGGAATCAGCGTGCCAATTTTATTTTTAATCAGAAGAATTAAATAAAAAAACCTCAACAGGATATTTTCAAATTGTTCCCCAGTGTAACTTCACCTGAAATTGTGGACTCCAGAATATCTCCATTAAATCCATTTAATCACTTAATAGCTGTGGAATTTGAGCTGTGAGAAAAAATATCTCTCCATCATGATTTCCAGAATGTTTCATCAATATCTGAGATTCTTCGAAAGCTTCGCTGCTGTTGGGTTTTTATTGCTTCTGCTTCATTTTCAGGCGCAGTTCTTTTGTTTTTAAATCAAATCAAATCATCTTTATTTGTAATGTCTGTTGTAGTCAAACTATATGCAGAATCCCAGGGCCTGATCCCTAACAATCAACAGGAAAATCTCCCCTTTAACAGGAAGAAACCTTGAGCAGGACCAGGCTCATATGGGGGGGGGGACCCTCCTGCTGATGGGGGGGTGGGTAGGGAGGTGGTTCAGGTGCGCCGTGCAGGTCTCACTTTCCTTTACCTTCACTTCCTGTTTCCCTGGCAAAGAGGCCGTGGATTATTGATGCCTCCACAACCCCCCCCCCCCCCCCCCCCTCGCTGCAGAACCCACCGGCGCTCCGCGGGACTCTCCAAGCATCACGAGTCTCCTGAGAACATGCACAAACCCGGCCGCAATATCCAATAAAGCAGAGCCGGCGGGAGGGCTCGCCCACCAGGAGCAGGAGGCGGCAGGACCAGACCGGGTCCAGCAGAACCCGACACAGAGAAGGAGACAAGGACACCTTCTGGTGTCTTCATTCCACACAACAGCAGGAAGATCTGGGATAAATGTTGAGGGGAATAACGGTAATTCTAGTTTTCCAGTTGGACGAGGCGTTCAGGAACACGCGCGGCCCCACCTGCCCCCCCACCCACCCCCGCAGAAACATGATTCAATGATGAAACATTCATGATAATATTCTGCTCCTTCCCTTATCTTCCAGAAAGGTCTCAAATGAAGGACTCCTGATACTCCAGAGCTCCAGATATGAGATTACTCAGGAGGAATTACCAGAGTTCTGTTTATTCCAGAGGAACACGCCCCCCCCCCAGCCCTCAGCATAGAGATAAGGAGCCAATGATAGGAGGGAGGGGCCAAGATGGGGAGAGGGAGTGGCCAAGAGAGGATGGGGAGGGGCCAAAAGGAAAGGGAGGGGTAAGAGAGGGGAGGGAAGGGCCAAGATGGGTGAGGAGAAGCCAATAGAGGAGGAGGGAGGAAAGGAATCAAAACCATCTTCAATGTACCTTTATACTCCCTCCCTTTCTCCCAGTATAAGATTCAAGATTCAAGATTCAAGATAACTTTATTGATCCCTTTAGGGGGTGTCCACCAGGGAAATTAGCATCTCCAAAGATCTACAGCATCTACAAAATTTCCCACCACCATTTCACCCCATCAAACCTATTAAAGATAATAGAATATAAGCATAATTAGCAAGGCAGCATTAATATTTCAGAGCTTTTTAGATTAGATGATTAAATTTATTCAAAAGTATAATGAAGACGGTGAAGTTTAGGAAGATGGGGACACGTCAGAATTAGATTTATCTGACAATGATGACGACATCCTGGATGCCAGTTATCAACCCCAACCTCAGGAGCAGAGCAGCACTGAAGATGAGAGCAGTGGTGATGAGTACCCCATCCCACATCCCACTGAACAGAGCAGGGGACGTAAACGTCTCCGTGGCGAAGATAATGGTTAGCAAAGACTTAGTGGATATTTGTTTATTTTAGGGCTTTAGGGCTAAGTAAATGTTTTAGAGGAGTACATAAAGGTACAGCACCATTCAATGTTTCTAGCAAAATGCCAATTTTCAGGTTCAGGCTCTGGCGCGGCCAGATCCAACACTCCCAGGAGTAGCTGCCGAACTCGGCATGAGGCTGATGGCTCAAATGATGGCCCAGAAGAGCCAACAACAGGACCAAGCCCTAATCCCAAGCAGGGACAATCTTATAAAGGTAATAATAATAATGGTTCTTATTTTGGCATGCCTTGAAGGCAAATCATAAAATTTCATATAAATGTTCACTCAGATTCAACTATGTTATGCACTAATACACCTCAGTGAATTGCTTGTGTGAGTCACTTCGCAATAAGCACAATTTGTATTTTGATTCTTGTGCAGGACGTGGAATGCGCTGGAGGGCAGCTCCATTTATGCCCAACCTCATGGATTTTACGAATGAGGATGAAACGGAGCATGATCGGAATGGCTGGACCCCACTGAACTATGTGGAACAGTACATAGATCACAATTTGATAAAAAACATAGTGATTGCACCAACGCTGTGTCACTGAGTAGGAGTGGGGACCTACTCAGAACATCAATAGATGAGGTCTACCATTTTTTTGGTGCCTGTGTCCTAATGTCCTGTCTCCCATACCCCAAAATAAGGATGTACTGGTCCAGGTCCATCAGTGTCACTCCCATAACGGAAAGATTCACTCGGGACAGATTTTTCAGGCTGAGGCAATCATTAAAAGTCCTGATTGATGATGATGTGCCAGAAGACCGGGACAAATTTTGGAAGGTGCGACCTTTCGTCGATAGGATTTGCAAGGCTGCAGGTCTCAGGCTCGGCCTGAATCTGTATCCATCGATGAACAGATGATTCCCTTCACAGGAGCCTGTCCATGTAGGCAGTATTTGCCCATGAAGCCAAACCCTGTTGGTATTAAGAACTTTGTTTGTGCCACAACAGATGGCATTGTGCTGGACTTCGACCTCTATCAAGGTTCAGCTGCATTGCGCGAACAGGTCGAAGAACCAGAGGGTCTGGGTTTGGGAAGTTTGGTTATGGCGCGTCTGTGTAAAACCCTGCATCGTGGCACAAAAGTGTACTGTGACCGGCTCTTCACCAGCATCCAAGGTGCGGAGCAAATGCTGAAGAAGGAGCTGTACCTTACCGGTACAGTAATGAAGAACCGGGTCACTGCAGCGGTGCAGAAGTTACCCACAGACAAAACTATGCAAACTTCCGGAAGAGGAACTTCCAAAGAAGTTTCTAGTGAAGATGGACAGTTGTGTGTCGTTAAGTGGTTCGACAACAAACCAGTTCTAATGATATCTGCTGTTCATGGGACACAGCCTGAAGATACCTGCCAGCACTGGGATAAAAAAACAAAAAAAATATGTGTCTGTCTCCCGACCATGCATTGTTCGGGAGTACAACATGAAAATGGGTGGAGTTGACCTGATCGACCGAATGATCAGTTATTATCGCATGAGCAGCCGTACCAAGAAATGGACAATTAGGATGCTCATGCACTTCACAGATCTGGCTTTAGCCAACAGCTGGCTACTGTATCGAAAAGATCTGGGAACATGTGGGGCTCCAAGGAAGAGCATCATGCAGTTCCTGGAGTTCCGCATGGACGTGGCCAGGACCTTCTTGGCCCAGCATCATAGCCAAGAAGAGGATGCAGAAGAGGATCCAGAGCTGTCAGAGGGAGATGATGACTCTTCAGAAAGTAAAAAACGCCCAGTTGGCAGTGTCCCATGTGTCTGTCCGCAGGAGGGCTAATGCACATCTCCCAGAGATGGTAAATATGAAGAATGCCGCACGGTGCAGAGCAGCAGGCTGCACAGGGAGAACCCGAGTGCGTTGCGTGACCTGCAAGGTGTTCTTGTGTGTACAAACCGAGCGCAACTGCTTTTTAGAATTTCATAAGTAGCTATGTTTGTATGTGTTAATGTGTTATTATTGTCATTGTTGTTCAAAAAATGTTCAAAACTATGTTTGTATGTGTTATTAATAATGTGTTGTTATTATTGTAATTACAGTATAACTTGTTCAAAAAATGTTCAAAACTATGTAAATATGTGTTATTAATAATGTGTTATTATTGTAATTACAGTATAACTTGCTCAAAAAATGTTCAAAATTATGTAAATATGTGTTATTAATAATGTGTTATTATTGTAATTACAGTATAACTTGTTCAAAACATGTTCAAAACTATGTAAATAAAGAGTTTTTCATTCTATTACACAAAAACTGTATTATTGATTTTATTGTGCTTTATGGTGATTCAGACCCAGTGTCCACATATGTGGACAACATTTTTCTCTAAAACTACATCATGTAAAAAGATGATGCTTAGTTTTTATACTTATTGGGTTCCAATAAGTCCAAATAGCAAAGAGAAATAAAAATTGCATATCAAAACAAGAGCGTGGGTCTTAAGAGGTTTTAAATTAATGAGACTAAGTGCCTTCAGCTGAATCATGTTTACAGCTAAATGCTAACGCTAGCCTGCTAACGTGATCCTCCTGCTTCGTGTAGCAAATACACCAATCTTCACGCCTCCCTGCCAGCCTGGGCAGGAGCTGAGCTGGTTACCCACCGTGGTTGTCACCTGACAGGTGGAGGTGGGGCCCCATGAACTGGCCCCACACCTCTTTGTTGATAGGTCCCCCGCTGGTCCCCCCGCCCCCCGTGGTCCCCGTTGGTCCCCCACTGGTCCCCCATTGGTCCCCCCCGTTGGTCCCCCACTGGTCCCCCGTTGGTCCCCCGCTGGTCCCAGACTGGTCCCCCGTTGGTCCCCCACTGGTCCCAGACTGGTCCCCCGTTGGTCCCCCACTAGTCCCCCACTGGTCCTTCGCTGGTTCCCCGTTAATCCTGCGTTGGTCCCCCATTGGCCCCCCATTGGTCCCCGGTTGGTCCCCCATTGGTCCCCCACTGGTCCGCCGTTGCTCCCCCGTTAATCCCGCGTTGGTCCCCGTTGGTCCGCCGTAGGTCCCCCGTTGGTCCCCTATTGGTCCCCTGTTAGTCCCCCGTAGGCCCCCCATTGGTCCCCCACTGGTCCGCCGTTGGTACCCCATTAATCCCGCGTTGGTCCCCCATTGGTCCGCCACTGGTCCACCACTGGTCCCCCGTTAATCCCGCGTTGGTCTCCCATTGGCCCCCCATTGGTCCCCCACTGGTCCACCGTTGGTCCCCCATTAATCCCGCGTTGGTCCTCCCAATGGTCCCCGTTGGTCCCCCATTGGCCTCGCATTGGTCCCCCATTGGTCCGCCGTTGGTCCCCCATTAATCCCGCGTTGGTCCCTCTGTTGGGTTGGTCCCCCGTTGGTCCCTCTGTTGGTCCCTCTGTTGGGTTGGTCTCCCATTGGTCTCCCGTTGGTCCCCCGTTGGTCTCCCGTTGGTCCCCGGTTGGTCCCCCGTTGACGATGAGGGGGGAGGACCTTTCTTGGCCTGACAATCCTGCCGCAGCTCTGGCAGTAAAGGATCCGATATCCTCACTAGAGCCCATCAGAACCCATAATCACGAGATTAGGGACACGTCCCCCCCCGGCGCCACCAGCCGTCTTCTGGCTCTCGGAAGGTCTCCTGTCGGCGCTCGCGCAGCATTGGAGCAACAGAAGGGGCTGAGGACGGGGACCAGATGGCGGTGGTCCTCCAGGCACAGTGTTGCTACAGGGGGGAAGGGGGGGACACAATACGGGAATAACATCTCGGAATAACATCTCGGAATAACATCCAAGCAGAGTCTTCTCATGGACACTCATTTTCTAGAAGAGAGACAGAAGAAAGAGTGAGGAGGTCAAACCAGGCTGCGGTTCCGTTCGTCACCGCCAGGGGGCAGCAGAGGGCCTAAAGGTGACGTGGATCGCTGCACAGCTCCTGGGTCAGGCCCTAACCCTAACCCAGCTCCTGGGTCAGGCCCTAACCCAGCTCCTGGGTCAGGCCCTAACCCTAACCCAGCTCCTGGGTCAGGCCCTAACCCTAACCCAGCTCCTTGACCAGAGAAGTTCGAGTTGACACATCAAGCATCATGAACATGAAGCATTAGCAAATAATAAGAAACATTAAGTAATGAGGAACAATATAACAGGAATAAAGAATATAACAAGGTGAAAGCAAATAAGAGAGAACTTTAATATAATGGATCTAACATTTCCCTCCTGTTTATCACATATTTGCTTCAAATTCTCAGCCATTTAACAACCTCTTCCAGGAGATTTTCAAAGTCCTGTTTATGAACACAAATACATTTACACTCTGGAAAATTAGCTCAATTCCCTCACAGTCTTCAGAGTCTGTAGTCAAATCCGGCTCTTGTCTGCTGATTAAGGGATACAACTCGTCCATACGGTTTTCCATGGGAGCGATAGCTGTGGTGATAAGGCGGTTAATAAGAGAACGCAGGCAGGGAACACAACAACATCCACACAAGGTCAGGATTGCAGCAAAAACAGCTCCAGAAATCAGGATAGATGGAACCAATGTCTTATACTTCCCAAACACATTCATCCATCCGTCCCACATCGCGGTCTTTTGTGCTCCTGAGCTCCTTCTTCATCTTGCTGTTCAGGGTGTGAAGGCCTTCTATGGCCAGTGTGAGACTCCCATCCAACGCAGTGTTGTTAGGAATGAAGGTGCAACATTGATCTCCGAACACAGCACACACACACACACACCACCTTTCTCAGCTAACAACATATCCACTGCGATCCTGTTCTGGAATGGCATAAGGGAAGTAGCCCACAGTTGGCTATGAACAGCCTCAAAACCGCTCTGAGTCCAATTTCCTAAACGTTGAACATTGTAATGGATGTAGTTGATCCTGTCTACGTTCTTATTTATTGTACACCACCAACAGATAGAAGATTCAAAACCAGCAGCTACTTGATCCACTAATTTATACTCATCTGGAACACTGCGTGGAACACCGATAGCATCAATACATGTAGGAACATTATACGTAGGAACATTTTCAGATTGCCATGCAGATCTTTTATTACGACGCCACTGTTCAGGCATAAATCCATGCCTGTGAGTGACTAATTGATCAGCCGACATAGGGAAAAACAGAAATTAGCATAAGAAGTGTTTTTAAGCACATAGTCCTGTAGCTCTCAAAGGCAACGTATCAAACAGTCTCTCATCCCCACACCACCAGAAATAAAATAACTAACAGACACAACTTCAGAACCTTATAATGCATGCATGAGCAGCAGGGTGCAACAAATGAACAAGCGATTAAAGAGGTGCTAAAGACGTGAAGCTAAAATAACAGAGCTGTTGAGCTTCAGGTGAATGAAAAGCTTCCAGGTCAAATACAGCATAAGAGCTGCCCTGCTGCTAGTTACAGGCCATGGATAATCTTTCCATGCTGCAGCGTTGTTTCTACCCAGGATGCTAGCTCTGCTAAGGCTGGTGAAAGGAACTGTCACGGTTGTGCTTGCATTTGATGGCAGACACACCTGTGGTGCTATGGAAGGAACGCTGCTGCAGTCACATTGGTCCTTTAGGTGGTTATTTACACTTTGCTTGCCATGCCGTATTTTGGTAACGTTCAATCTTAGACCTGGGGGTTTCCAGAGGTACCATACAAATAAAAACATGCATATGAAGAAAAAACACACTCCAAAACATTTAATTGCATTCTGTAGCCACATGGGAGTCATTTGAACTTAACCTTGTATAACTATTATGTTTATCAGGAATACTATGATTACAGTTAGCACCGAGCCTAGCATACTACAGCATCAGCCAATCCTCTGGATTTCTCTCTCTTTTTTTATTTTAATTATCTTTTGTTTTTTTTACCTGCTGCTGTCCTTGTGATGTTTATTAAATCGGTACACTATCTATGGACCATAACCTGTTGAAGTAGCCTCCCTAAGTGAGTCGGTGGCTCTGAAACCTTCACTGACTTTCGGGTCTACCCAGACTCTACTCGTCTAAGTCCACCCTATTATCAGACTTTGCATCACCTTCCCGGTCGGAGTTTTCCACAGAAATGACCTTCTTGCAGTGACTGAGGTGTACCCAGGTTGATCTTTCAGCTATTTTAGCAGCAGTAGGTGTAGACAAAAGAACTTGGTCAGGTCCTTCCCACTCAGGTGAATACCAGTGTTTCTTTTTTACGCTCCTCACTAGGACCCAGTCGCCTGGCTCCACCGTTCTGTTGGGAGACAGAGGGCGTCTCAGTTTCATGACCTTGCTTTTGTTTTTCTAACATTCTTCTCATGTAATCAGCTAGATTAGACTCATCATTTGTCTCCCAGTAGTTTGTGAACTGAGGAAGCCTGTACGGTCTTCCAAATAAGACCTCATAAGGAGTGAGGCCTGCGGTGCTTGTAATTTTTATAGAGCTTAGCCAAATCCACACATTGTCCACGGTCTCCCCGTCTCTTCCATGCATCTCTTCAGTCTGTTTTTAATAGTGCCGTTAGTTCTTTCAACTAATCCTGCGCTCTGAGGATGATAGGAGCAATGGTGATTTAAATCAATATGAAACATAACACTGATCTTTTTAACAACTTGATTTACAAAATGAGTACCATTATCAGAGTACATTTCTTCTGGGATCCCATATCTGGGTATGATATCTTTGCAGAGTGCTTTAGCAACTGTTAGCGCATCTGGGTTTTTTGTTGGAAATAGTTCTATCCATTTTGAAAATGCATCTATTATGACTAGACAGTATTTTTCCCTTCACTTTTATTTAATTCTATGAAGTCCATATGTATAGTTTGGAATGGATATTGGGGAGCAGGAAATTTTCCTCTCCTTGGTCTCAGATTTCCTTGTGAATTGTGTCTTGCACACGTCAGACATGTTCTACAAATTTTTTTGGAATAAGAATTACCGTATTGGCCCGATATAAGAAGACGACCCCCTCTTTTTCAAGACTCAAGTTTGAAAAAGACTTTATGAACACCAAATTTAATTTTTATCCAGAAAATAATTACAGTACACCTGAAACAAATGATTATAACAATATATTCGAGAGAAAAAGCATGTTATTTTGCCTCATTCAAATCATGCAAAAACTGTCTATCACATCTTAATATCTGAACATTTAAATATGTAAACTAAAGTGCAATCACATTTGAAATGAACGGCTTCTGGTTTTTGAAATGTAAATAAACCAATCTACTGTGATAAAACAACAAAATTGCAATAACTGCATTAACCATCAAAGTGAAGTCTAACTGTAGCTGTAGTCTTGAAACAAATCTGAATAAGGAAAAACATTGCGTTAAAATAATGCAAACTGGTTTAAACTTGAGAGTCGCTGAGCTCTGTCATGTCAGAACATTACTCCTCACAAACATCCTCTGGCTCCTCCCACAGCACGTCATCCTCACTGCCCCAGGGCATTTGATAGCAACATTTCTTAAACCCGTGGATGATGCTCTTTGGGGAAACTGCATCCCACGCGTGGAGGATCCACTCACAGAGCAAACGTACCGGAGGCTTCTGGATCTCTCCTGTCGGTGTGAGTGCGTGATCACCAGACAGGAGCCACTCTGTGGATTTCTTTGGCAGATTGTCTTTGAATGGTTTGTTGACCACAACATCCAACACCTGCAGCTGACTTGTTATTCCCCGTGGAATGTTCAGCTCTTTGGCTATTCCTTGACTGCTCTGCTAGCCTTGAGCTGATGACAGCTCTGCTGATGGGCGTCCCGTCCTTTCGTTTCTCGTCCACGTACGCGCACACCCTCCTGTCGAGCTCTTGGAAGCGGCCGCTCTGAGGACCACGGAAAGCTTTTCTCTGACTGTGAGCATTTTTTAGGCCATCTTTTTGAGCTCTCCATCTCCGTACATTACACTCCGTGACACCATATTTCACAGCCGCTTTGCAATTGTTTGAAGACTCCGCCTCATTTATCACCATCATCTTGAAGTTTGCATCATAACTTCTCCTCAGCTGCCGGTTAACCTGGCCGATCTTCGACCCACTTCTCCAGATTGTCGCTACCTTTCTCTATTTTCTGTTATCTCTTCTCTTATTTTCTTCTCTTTTCTTTCTTACCGCTATTTTTTATTTTTCTTCTTCGTGCTACCGCTATTTTTATTTTTATTCTTCGTGACAGGGGTTCGCTTTGGCCTGGGGAGTTAAGTTCAGCATTCGCACGTGATGACTCCTGTGGTGAAGATCATAAACAACAGCAAAGATATATGGCTCCATCTAGCGTTGTGAATGGGTATAATGTCTAGACCCCGAATGTAAGACGACCCCCACTTTTTCAGTCTTATTTCAATGCAAAAAACACCGTCTTATATTCGGGCCAATACGGTAAAGCCATAGGTTGTATAATGCTGCTGTATCTGTCCTACCGTCCCTCCTGTTGAGACATGTGTTACACCATGGCTCAATATAGCGGCCCATTTATACAGATTTTTTGGTAGGATAGGTTTTCCTGCTGGTCATACATAGATGTCTTCTTTTAAGGTTGCACACAGCCAGGGCTTTTTCCATCGCCATCGTTTCTCTGGGGGAAATGTTGCATTTCTTTATCTTAATAACAGCAAATCTTTAGTTTGTTCTATAGGAGCTCCATATGTTTAGTGTCAAAGACTTCTTAGATTGTGTTCATTGCTGGCACATAAAGAAAAATGCTTTGATTTTACTAAAGTGACACAAACCCATCTCAACACTGTTTTTTATATCCTCTATATTATTGTGCGTCGTCTGTGTAACTGTTGTGCTTTATTTCTGCTGGCTTCTTTAATGGGATGTAAACCAGCCTGACATAATACCAGTTGAGTACTTTATTTGATGTTGCCAAAGGTTTAAAAACAGCCTGACAGAATAAGAAATTGTGAAAATTTAGAGGATGAATTATACCTGCTGGTATCTGATCTTGAATGGCAAATTTTAGAGTATTTTATAGGGAAGTGAAATAATGTTTGGACCTCTTATCAGGCAAAGAGAAAGTTGTTAAGAACTGCTCTAAAAACACCACCTCAGGGGGACTATATCCAAATCTCTCCGTTTACTGATGGGACGTTGAAACGTCAATACGCGGATTCATACATTTAGAACTGGACGTTGCACCAGAACTGGAAGCGCGGACTGATACATTGTTAACAGCGGTCCTGCTTCAGCCCTCCAGGGCTTAATAACAAAATACGAAAAATACGAAAATTTTAATTTTGGAAACATTGTTGTCGGTTGTTCAACTTGCCGGCTTTCACTAAATTGCTAAATACGCGCTAGCATGCATGTTTTAAGCTATCGTGGCGGTATGTTTTACCATCCCCGCGCCCTATAATCCGGAGCGCCTGATGTATGTGTTAAATACAGAAATAGCACCGTAACTGAGGCTGCACCTTTTAATACGGTGCGCCCTTTGGTCGCGAACATACGGTATATAGAACATAGGGCACGTTTGTGCGTGATATCACTCCGCGTCTGCGCAACGACCACAACCTCCTATCTTTAGTATTGCTGCGCCAACTGGTGGTCTTTTGGGTTGAGGATAACGGTGATCTATATGTACCTATATGTAGCTATAGCGTCATTGGCCTCCACTCCAGCCACTCCTGGTAGTTCCTCAAAAACACTGAGTTTCTAGTGGATGCACAATCTGTGGAAGCCAACATAGAAACTTCTGAAGAGCCAAAGTTCTTGCAACAAAATATAGTCCCCAATTAGGTTGTTTTGTTATCACACGACCCCGTCCCCATTATCTTAAGAGAATATAAAAGAATGAGTGGAGACAGGAGAATGAGACGTTTTTGGCGCGTGTCGCTCTTGATTTTGTGTTTATTTTTGCAGTAAACTTAAAGGAGGCCTTTTCCCTTTATGTTTGATTCCATTTAAGCTGATATTCTATTCTTGACATCTTTACATTTACACTATTCATGGGAATTTTATTGGTCATTTTGCTTCTTTTTATTTCCTATTTCCCACATTTATTCATAGTTTTTATTAGATTGTGAAGAGAATTATTATATCTTGTTAGCATCTTTTATCTTGTTAGCATGTGTTATACTATATGTTTTTGTTTTCTGTTACAGTTAGTTTAGAAGTTAGGGATAGTATATAATCTTTAGTAGGAATAAACATAAGCAAGTCAGTTGACCCTTCCTTGACATGAATGTTGTTTGGACGGTTGGGGCCAGGAGGAGACAGTCAGACGGAAAGTGGTAGACCCCCATCGTAAAATATGACAGCATAGTTTACTGGTGTTGATAAGTTCCTTGGCAGGAATATGACCTCGGACCTGGACATCTGGGGAAGATAATGGAGAAGAAGGACCGCACCAACACCAAAGGAGGCTGGAAGAAGAGATGAGGTCATCCAAGAAGAAGGACTGGATTGGACTGAATTAGCATCAATAATTTACATATGTCTTTCTATAAAGGACTGGGTCAAGGGATAGTTAGGTTGTCAGACTTCATGCCCTGACAATTGATTCTGTTGTTGCTAGGGTTATGAACTGGCCCAGAGCTCTGTATATTTGTATCTTGAATTGGTTCTATTTGCTAAATACATTGTGAAATTGGCATTTGTTTACTTGAAGTCTTCATTTAAAGAACACGCAGATTGGCAGTGACACACGAGAGGTAATGCAATCCAACAATTGCAATAAATCCTATAACATTTACCAGACTGACTAAAGTCAAATGACCTGCGGTTCCCACCGATAGCCGTCATTCTGATGGGTTTTTGCTGGCTGCAGCTGAAATATTCCAATGCTCCATGTCACAGAGACAGTAAATACTAAACCCTAAAGATTCTGAAGGCATGATGTAAAATAGTAACGTATAATACAGACATTTGAAGAGACAATTAAGAGAATGTTTCCATGCTTCTAAGAGTGGCCGAGGAGCCATTTAGAACTTTATAAAGATGCATTGTGTGATACCAGGAACTAATTTAACTTCAAGGCGAAGCTGCTTCTGCTTTGTCGACCATCGACTGATCTCCTGAAAGTCCACCAGCGCTTTTTAAAAACTGAATTTTTCATCTATGGAGGGAGTAGACGGCAGATGTTTCCACAGATGTTCTTCACCAGTGGTCAGTGAGTGATGCAGCAGATGAGCGGGAGTTGACTGGCTTCAACCAGCTACTGACTCAATGTCTCCAGCCCATAGTGTGGATTCTCTACGAGATTAGACAGCAGCTTCACTCCTGAATCCTGCAGCTGGTTCCCACTCAGGTCCAGTTCTCTGAGATGGGAGGGATTGGACCTCAGCGCCGAGGCCAGAGAGCCACAGCTGATCTCTGATAAACTGCAGCTCCTTAATCTAAATAAAGAAGGGAAACTTTTATAAGGTTATAAGTGAAACCAGTATTAATCTGAAAGGTTAATCAAAGGCATGATCTGTAAATATTTAATTTAGTTACAGGTTAAAAAATGATAGTAATATGTAATTACCACAATTCCAACCTCTCAGGTTTGCACTGTTCCAGAGGAGAATATATATTGTTCTGGCCCTCACTCTTCCCAGGTTCTCCCACCTCTTTCCCTCCCATCTCATCATGGAGATCCATCTCACCTGTGGCTCATCTTTAAAGGCACAACCTGTCTTAGATGACTTCCTGTCTCCCTCACCATCTCCCTCCTCGTTGGCTGGTGTCTACCAGGCACCCTCACCTAGTTTTGTCTAATTTTGGTTACCATCTGTCGGCATTTTCATTGTCCTTAAATCAGTTTATCATGAATAAGTGGTCCCCGTGTGGCCCTCCCTCCTGAAGGAACTGGGCACAACACACACACTCAGAAAGCGTGAGGACCCTCGGATGGAATAATGGACATTTTTGAGAATGGTGTTTACCTCAGAGTTTCCAGTCGGCAGTTTGGAAAGTGGAGAAAACCACAGAGCAGCTCCACTCCTGGATCCAGCAGATCGTTGAGGCTCAGGTTCAGTTCTCTGAGATGGGAGGGATTGGACCTCAGCGCCGAGGCCAGAGAGTCACAGCTGATCTCTGATAAACTGCAGTAACGCAATCTGAAAAATGCAGGATAAGGTTATACGGTGCAGGTCTGCATGTTATCTGCATCAGTACTAAACCTACGTTAGTTCTTAGTTGGGTCAGACCTGAATTCACGATATTACAAGGAATTTTTTTAATGTGGTGCATCACAGCAGTGTTGAGAACAGCCTCACTTCACCATCTTAGCAGCTGGTATATAGGTAGAAAAATGAAGACTGACCTGAGCCTCTCCAGTTTACAGTTTGGACTCTCCAGTCCAGAACAGAGCCGCTTCACTCCTGAATCCTTCAACGGGTTGTCGCTCAGGTCCAGAACCCTCAGATGGGAGAGGTTGGACTTCAGAGCTGAGGCCACAGAATCACAGCTGGTCTCTGATAAACTGCAGTCCCATAGTCTAAAATAACAATTATTTTGAGAGAAGACAAATAGAAATCAACATGTACCAGAGCAAAACACAGCTTACAAGCAACAAACCTCTGGTCCTGCACCGGCTTATCTGCCGTATGTTCCTATTTTGGGTTCTTTCAGGGCGGTTGGACAAGATCTACACCGTATGTAAAGTGTGTGGGTCAAAATACCTTCCAAGTTTGTGAGACCACATTTCTCAATAGCACTCAACTCTTGTCAGGAGTTGGGACAAAGCGACCCACTCCTGATAGCTTGCGGGCGATGCTGCAGTGACCCTGCAATCCCTACACTCTCTGGTGAAACCAAATCAAAGGTTTTAGACACTGCTGGATGCTGGAAGGGTGGCTATAGTCTGGACGCATCGTTCCCCTGACTGCACATTTCTCCAACAATGATTGGCAGCTGGTGTCACTTGTTCTCCAGATGAGAGAAGGAAAGAGAGCCCCCCCACAGTGTGTTTGATTGCCCCACTGCAAGCTCAATGCTGCCAGAAAACATTGCAGGAGCATCAATTCCCCTCAGGGCATCAACAAGGACCTCAGGAAAAGGTGCAGCTGCCACCTACTAGAGACAAGCACACTGAGCTGAGATTCAAAGCCCTCCCCTCCCAAGAGAAGAGCTCGTTTGTTGGAGGCTCTTCTGGGCGATACCTGGTGCCACAGCTCCAGCTCAGCCCGTCTCTGGAGCTGAGGTGGAGCTTAGCAAGTTTCATGGTTCTCTACCACTTCCTCTCGCTGAGGACCTTCTCAGCTGGTGGTTTCTGCTCCACCTTCCAAGTTGAGCAGGTGATACTTCTGCATTCCTGCCACCAGTGTCTCTGCAGAAAGAGTCTTCTCTACTGTTTTATATTAGATTGTAGAAAATTAGGATTTTCGGTTGATGTCTTAGATGTTGTTGACTAAGAGCAGGTTTTTCTTTAATAACATAGAAAGATTCGATGAGAAGAGCAAATGTATTATTTTATGAGCTACTTCCACTACTATTATATACACATACTTCCATATTGTCTTAGATTGCAAGCTGCATTTATTGCATCGTTCATAGAAAGTCATATTTGTGAAGAGAAAAACTCAAATAAGGTCATTTTCTTTAATGACCATTACAACAGAAGGAGGCGATGAAGAAACAGATTTATATTAAGATTTGTGAAAACTTATGCATGGAAACCTTGTTAAAATGGTTGCATTGTGTAGAATCGGTGTAGAATCATCTTGTTGACTTCTGATTTGGACTCCAATGGAAGTGAGGTGCAACAATTGTGGATGCTGAAAGCTTTAGATCTTCATGAAGGTTTCTGTGGTTGGACTGACCTGCTGCCCCTTTAAGAGGGAGGCAGGTTTGGGCTTCTGGCTGGAATGAAGCCACCTAAGATGAGAATGACTGCAGGCTTTCGGTACCAAGGTTTAACAGGGTGCTCACTTCACTCTTGGGCTTTTCTCTTTTTTGGGATGGCTTTTCTCAGTAGAGAAGGGGCATGGCACACTGCAGCAGCTTTCTTTTTGGGGTTTCTAGTTTTCCTTCTGATCTTTAAAAGACAGGAAGAACCATTTTTGATTGGTCTGAATGTTTGGGCGGTTTTGTGGCCAGCCTAAAATAAAACAAGACAAATCTACAACTGATACTTCCTTTCTAGTCATTGATGACCATCCTCACATGGGACAGATTTCCACAACCAATTTAATACTGCAAATCTGTCCTGTGTGGTCTTTTTTCTGAGAACTGTAACACTACGTTTATAACAAAGATCAAACATGTAACATTTATTGTCTAACTAGTTACACCTGGGAAAGTACTGGATCATCTCTGACTGACCTGAGAGTCTCCAGCTCACAGAGAGGATCCTGGAGAAAACCACAGAGCAGCTTCACTGCTGGATCCTTCAGCGGTTCCCACCCAGGTCCAGAACCCTCAGATGGGAGGGATTGGACCTCAGCGCCGAGGCCAGAGAGTCACAGCTGATCTCTGATAACCTGCAGCCACTCAGTCTGGATCAGGAATCATGGCAAGAAATGATCTCTTATTGTAGGAAAAGTCATATTACACCTGCTCAAAATCATTATTTCATTTTATTTCATTATTCAATCAGGGCCCTTGGAGTCAGGAGAGCTCTGGCCCCCACTGATAAACTGGGATATTACAGCAACACACAGTTAAAAAGTATCTATAAAATTGACTTTCAATGGCTCATTTAAATTCATACTACACTTCTCTTCTCCAAAAGTCAATGGAGTTTATCTTGAAGCCTTTCATTGTTTAGTTGTTATGTCGAAGATAAAAGAAAGCTGACCTGAGAGTCTCCAGCTTACAGAGAGGATCCTGGAGAAAACCACAGAGCTGCTTCACTCCTGGATCCTGCAGCTGGTTCCCACCCAGGTCCAGTTCTCTGAGATGGGAGGGATTGGACCTCAGCGCCGAGGCCAGAGAGTCACAGCTGATCTCTGATAAACTGCAGTTCCACAGCCTGGATCAGGAATCATGGCAAGAAATGATCTCTTATTGTAGGAAAAGTCATATTACAACTGCTCAAAATCATTATTTCATTTTATTTCATTATTCAATCAGGCCCTTGGAGTCAGGAGAGCTCTGGCCCCCACTGATGAACTGGGATATTACAGCAACAACACAGTTAAAAAGTATCTATAAAATTGACTTTCAATGGCTCATTTAAATTCATACTAAACTTCTCTTCTCCAAAAGTCAATGAGTTTATCTTGAAGCCTTTTATTGTTTAGTTGTTATGTCGAAGATAAAAGAAGCTGACCTGAGAGTCTCCAGCTTAGAGAGAGGTTCCTGGAGAAAACACAGAGCTGCTTCACTCCTGGATCCTGCAGCTGGTTCCCACCCAGGTCCAGAACTCTGAGATGGGAGGGATTGGACCTCAGCGCCGAGGCCAGAGAGTCACAGCTGATCTCTGATAACCTGCAGTCCCACAGCCTGGAAAAGGAATAAATGGGGCAAATAAAAACATTTCTAAATATGAAAATGAAGAGAAAAGCAGAAAATGTAAAGAAATTTAGAAAAGACCAACAGAGGCCTCCTGACCTGAGCGTCTCCAGTCTGCAGTTTGGATGCATCATTGCAGAAGACAGTAACTTTACGTCGGCATCTGTCAGGCTTTTGTTCTTGCTTAAGTCCAGCTCCCGTAGATGAGAAGGGTTTGACGTCATTGCTGAGGCCACAACTTCCCAATGACTCGTTGAAAGTAAACAACCAGACAGTCTGTTGTGTATGAAACAAAAATAGTGAGTCAAACTTGGGATTTCTAATCAACTTATCTGAGAATCTACCTCAACACAAATGTAGCTCATTTCCTGGAAAAGCTAAATTCAACACCGTAGAGCAACAGTTTGAACGACCATCAGATCTGAAATGCAACTGAATTATTCTCAACATTTGTCTTATTTTAGAACAGCTCATAATTACTCAATATTTAAAATGATTATAGCAAATGGTTTAAAGAAACATGCATCTTTTTATCTGTCTATCGGCTCTTTGGATATTTTGCATTTCATCCAATTTGTACGATGGTGCGTCAAGTCTTAATTCAGCGATCCGATCGATGACATCAGAGTCTCTGGTTGCATCGATTGCCCTCAGCTTCTGTTCTATCTGCCTGTTTCCCTTCAAATCATTTTCACTGCACCTTTTGTTGCTAGTGATGAAGTTGCCCCCTAACGGGTGTGGAAAGGGTCAAACAACTTTGTGGGTCACATAAAGGCTCCAAACGGAACCGCCACAAAGACCTAAAACACCCATTTAAACCAACGAGGCCGGCTGTTTTTACGTTGAACAAATGAAGCAAAATAGTCACGTGTCATTAGTTAAAATGTGTTTTTCTGTCGTTTGAATACGATGTATACAAACAAACAAAAGTTATTTAATGACATGACAGTAATTTCATGATAGTCAGTTAACTTGTGGCTCCTATTATTCCTGCCTTATGTTGGTTTGTCTGGATTGACCTTTGAACTTATATCCAGCCAGTGTTGAACATTTCTGGATGAATTGTTGTTGTTTTTAATTTATGGACGCTGCAATGGAGATAAAGAATTGAAGGAATGACCACTGGAGGGGGTATTGCTACCTGACATGATCCACTCGCTTGATTTAAACGCCGATGTCCGGCCCCAAAAATCTTTACTTACTGGAACTTCCTGCAGTTCCTCACAGCTGGAATCAGGCGACGTCGTCCCTCATCTGAGGTGTTGTACTGCTGCAGGTTCAGCTCATCCAGAACCTCCTCTGACATCTGCAGCAGGTAGGCCAGAGCTGAACAGTGGATCTCTGACAGTCTCCTCTCTGATTTCTTCTCTGACTTCAGGAACTCTTGGATCTCCTGATGGACTGACTGATCCTTCATCTCCATCAGACAGTGGAAGATGTTGATGCTTCTGTCTGGGGAGATTTCATCACTGTTCACCTCCTTCAGGTTGTTGAGGACCTTCTGGATGGTTTCTGGGCGGCTGTTCCTCTGATCCAACAGTCCACCCAAGATCCTCTGATTGGACTCCAGAGAGAGACCATGAAGGAAGCGAACAAACAAGTCCAGGTGGCCATTTTTACTTTCAAGAGATTTCATTAGTGCTCTCCCGAGGAAGTCATCAAGAGATGTGGCTGGATCGTTATTTGTAAACAACTCAGCAAACCGTAAAAAGTCGTTTGGTTTCGAATATTTTAGGAACTTATTTATAACTGCTGCGTCTTTCCTGGTGTAACAGTGGAACATGTAGACGGCAGCCAGAAACTCCTGAATGCTCAGATGAACAAAGCAGTAGACTGATTTCTGGAAGATCACACTCTCTCTCTTGAAGATCTCTGTACAAACTCCTGAGTACACCGACACCTCGGAGACGTCCAGTCCACATCGCTCCAGGTCTTCAGAGTAGAACATGATGTTTCCTTTCTCCAGATGTTCAAACGCCAGCCGACCCAACTTCAGAAGGAGTTCTTTATCAGCCTCAGTCAGTTCCTCTGGTCTCTGCTTTCCTCCATACTTCTGCTTCTTCCTCTTTATCTGAACCCTCAGGAAGTGTGAGTAGAGGTCAGTCAGGGTTTGGGGCAGCTCTCCTCTCTGGTCTCTGGTCATCATGTCCTCCAGAACTGTAGCAGTGATCCAGCAGAAAACTGGGATCAGACACATGATGTGGAGGCTCCTGGAGGCCTTGATGTGTGAGATGATTCTCTTGGACAGATCTTCATCACTGAACCTCCTCCTGAAGTACTCCTCCTTCTGGGAGTCAGTGAAGCCTCGTACTTCTGTGATCCTGTCAACACACGAGGGAGGAATCTGATAGGCTGCTGCAGGTCTGGAGGTGATCCAGATGAGAGCTGAGGGAAGCAGGTTCCCCTGGATGAGGTTCACCAGGAGCACCTCAACGGACGATACTTGTGTGACATCAGAGATGAGCTGATGCTTGTTGAAACCCAGTGAAAATCTGCTTTCATCCAGGCCATCAAAGATGAACAGAAGTTTCCAGACAGTCTTCTGCTCTGATCTTCTGTAATGTTGGATGGAAAACATGAAGCAGTGAGAGAAGACTGTGCTGCTCATCTCTGATCAAGTTCAGCTCCCTCCATGAGAGCGGAAGCACCAGACTGATGTCTTGGTTCTCCAAACCTTCTGCCCAGTCCAGACTGAACTTCTGCACTGAGAAGGTTTTTCCAACGCCGGCGACACCGTTGGTCAGAACCACTCTGATGTGTCTCTGTTGCTCAGATAAGACTTTGAAGATGTCCTGGCACTTGATTGGAGTGTCCTGGATGTTCTTCTTGGAGGTTCTCTCAAGCTGTCTCACCTCATGTTGTGTGTCCACCTCCTCACTTTGTCCCTCAGTGATGTAGAGCTCAGTGTAGATCTTGTTCAGCAGGGTTCCACTTCCTGCTTCATGAGTTCCTTCAGTCACATGTTCACATCTGCTCTTCAGACTCATCTTATGACCTTCTATCACCTCCTGCAGATCACCTCCTGAACATAAGTAAACCAATGATTTCCATCTATAATAAATCATCAACACAACTACAAATTCATGACATCACAAATTAAATCTCATATTGAACAGTTTTACTTTGTTTGGGCTTCATTTCAGCATCTCCAGATCTGCTTCCAGATTGTGAACAAGAGGACTCTCCTGGTGGAGCTGACTGGTCCCAGTTTGATAGGATGTGCTCCCCCCTCTCACTATGAAACACATCTCTATTAGTCCTTTGATTTATAGGATGAAAGAACCTGATCAAGACTCAATATTGTTCCAGCATTTATGTCTGAATTCATCTTTCAGTTTAAACCTGATTCTTGTTTCTAATCAACAATATTCACATTAAGTCTGTAACTATATGACTGTCTGAGGTTTAAGTGTTAAACATCTCCAATAATAAACTCACAACCTGCTGCTGTTAATGTGACTAACAGCTGTCACACAAACACATCATCACGCTTTAGTTTTCTTACATTTCCTCTGAACTTCTGAAGGTTATTGGTACATCTTTGGACATGTCACTCTTCAGGGACACACAGCTGGGCACTGTGGACTCTGCTCTGTCCTCGTCCATCCTGAGGAAACATCAGAAATAGTGATGAGACTGTGATGAAGGTAAATAATCTGTAGAGGTTGTAGTTAAATAATCCCAATTCACTGCATTTTTATCAAACAGGAACATTTCTAATCCATTCTGGATAACAACTGAATTAATAAATCAGTGATGTCTCTGTATCATTTTCATGTTTTCAGAGTTTAAGCTGCTTTTTTTAACTGTTCCCTGCAGTGAGAAAAGAACTGGCACCTTTTCCAGCCCCTCATCCTGCAGCACTGAATGTGCTCTAAAGTTCTTTCCAGAGCAAACGTCTCTGCACTTGCAGCAACATGTTGTAGTCATGGATCCGTGAGGAGAACCGGATACAGGAAACGCCCCCACTTTGATCCCAAAACCCAACTGGTGGCCAACGGTGGTCCGGCAACGACGGGGACGCTGGTCCATCGGCCCGACAACGCTGGTTTTCCACAGGCCAACATGGTGAAAGGACTGTCTTCAGCTCAGCCACTAAATTATCTGGTGCTACATAAACATACTAGTCAGGACTTTTTAACTTCCCTCCTTTGTTCCCCTCTTCAATTATTTCTATGATCCAAGTCCTCAAAGATCACTGCTCTATTTAAAATAGATGAAAGAAATGACACCCACTCCTGCATTTCTTTCACAGTGGTTCCACAACATAGAACAATAAACCACTGGAGAAAACGTGCAACATGAACCCAAAATCCTGTTGGTGTCCTGTGATCCTGTGTGGATTTATTTATTTAGTTTATTGTCTTAAATTGGTCCGGCTGAGAGATGCTAACTTGCACACGATTAGATGTTGTTTGACAGGTAATACCAAAATATCCAGCTGTAACCTGGACTGTTGAACAGCTCTAATAACTCTAAGAGCTTTTC
>NW_026621983.1:0-27552 GCF_003711565.1 Takifugu flavidus | reverse complement strand
CTGCACCATCCGCCAGCCGGTAGATGGTGGTGACTTCCTTACTGGAAATAGGGGTGTATTTACAGGGGACTCAGGACACTCTCTGATGACTCCTGCTTTAAGCAGTGAGTTAAATATCGGAACAATACCCTCCTGTGCATCAGTCTTAAGGGGATATTGTCTGTGAAATGGTCTATAATCTGATTTAGGGATTATTTTTACAGGTTCTGCTCCTTTTATAAGACCTACATCCGCAGGTCCTTCCAACCATAATTCAGGGGGAAGCTCTTTCAGCTTCTCCTCTTCCTCCTGCGTGAGGAAGATGTTTTCTTCTCATGAACTGTGGTCTGTGAGGTGCGTTGCTGGATGAGTCAGCAACCATGTTTTAAGGGGAATGCGCCACACCTGGAACTGATCATTAAAATCAACCTCACCCTTAGGCCTATAGGGCAGGCTGCTCCAGTGTTTTACGTCACATCCCAAGTCTTGCCATCTTTTCTTATGCGGTTTAGCAATAGAAACATGTGGTACAGAGCCTGACACTTTGAATAGTGCTGCTGCTTCGGCGGAAAAACTTCCTGCCGTGCAGACAGCTGTCTGACCACACACATATAGATGCATAATTACAATCATTTGTGGATCTTTAAGTTTAGCAAACTGCTCTGCATAGGTCGGTGTGCCGTGTGAGTCTGATTTACAGAATCCACCAGTGCGCTCCACGTGCATGGTTACATGCAAGTCAGCTTGATTGTGGTACGAATCATCAACTGGAGCTGAGAGATAAGATCTCTTCCTAATAGATTTACGGGACGTGGTGGAGATCACAAAAGGGGCTTTAAGTGTGATTCCACTTACAGGGTCACAAACATCTACAGGAACTGACATTCTTTCTTTGGTTACGAGACCATTTGCTGATCCCACAAAAATCTGTGTAGAGGTTGGCTTCAGGGCTATTGGATCTCTAATTACTGATTTACCTGCACCCGTGTCTACTAAGAATGTTAAAGAATTGCCTAACACGGTCAGTTGTATTTCTGGTTTGCCTTCAGCAAACAGGAAGATGGTTTCTAAGTCTAAAACATCTTCTAAGTCATCTTTTTCCAATTGGTCAAATTTTGTGCCCTGATTTGTTTTAATTTTTGTGACACCTTTTCCGGTTCTAGAACCTTGCTGCTGTCCTCTATTGTATCTCTGGTCACGTTGTTTCTTTCTGCAGTCACGTTCCCAGTGTCCATAATTTTTACAATAATGACACTGATCATTTTCACGGGAATTGCCTCCTCCTCCCCTTCCGCCTCGGCCTCGTCCACGCCCTCGGCCTCGGCTTGGGAAAGGGTTGGCATTGAAAAACATGCCTGGGAATTGATTCTTACTCTTTTGGCATTGTCTTTCAGCATGCATAGCATGTTGTTCATAGCGGTTTAGGGAACAGGTTCAAATCAACTAATTGTCTCTCTACCCAGGTTTTTATCTCTGGTTTCGATCCCCCATGTATAGCTTGCTTTAACTGCTGTTGGTAGGGACCTTCTGGTTCTTCTGCATACGGAATTCCACTATTTTTCCGGAAAACATCTTTCATTCTCATACTATAGTCTTCAAAACTTTCGTCAGTCTTTTGTCTCGTGGCCGTAATGGCGCTGTAGTCAGCTCGTCTAGTAAAAGCAGTTCGCATGTGCTCGTACAGTCTGTCGAGTCTGTCATTTAGTTCTTGGCTGCCAGGCTGCCATGGTCGTTGAGTGGCTGGATCCACTGGGACCCAATCTCCTCTAACAGCGCCCCATTTCTTGCCATTAACGCACATGAGGACTTGCTGTGTTTCAGTACCGTTAGTATGGTAACTTCCTAGTAACTGTCTTATGTCTTGGATGCACGACTCTACGTCCATTTGGGGCGAGGTTATGCCATCACAAGCTTTTTTACAGTCTTCTGGAGTCCAGGTTCTATACACCAAGATAGTAGGATCTTGACCCTGCACACCGGCTTGTGGATTTGCAACCTGGATCATTGGGTACATCTGCACAGTGTTGTCCTGCATGTGGTCATTTCTGCACTGGGCTCCCGATGGAGAGGGGCACAAAAAAGGATTAGTGTTTGGAGCAGGGGAGCTAAGGCTGCGGGCGGGTCCAATGGGACCGCCTGAGGGGGAGCTAGTGGAACAGGAGGTGGAGGAACATACGGTGGAGGCACGTTTATCAATTGACTTCTGCCTCCTGTTTCATTGTCCTCCGCCCTCACGTATGCACTCAGCGATGGGTATAAGGAGTTCTTATTTTTCTCTTCTTTTTTCTTCTTTTTCGTTTCTCTTTTTCTTGATTTTGTTTTTCGCTTCTATATTTTGATTCAGTGAGTCAGAGGTGACTTTGTGTCAACCCCACATTTACTTTTGGATGTTTCTTTCCATATTCTAATAAATCTTCTTTTAATTTTATAATATTGCCTGGCCTGTCTAAGTCACCGTCCCAATCGAACTTAGTCACCCACAGTTGAACATATGAGCATGAACCTGGATATTTGTCTTCCATGTGTTTACATGATGCTGGGATTTTGAATCCAGCACCTTTTGTGGAATGTTGGTTGCCCATGTTTGCACTTTATTTTATCAGTTTTTATGTATTTGGGTGGAGATTTCTGGTCTCCGACTGAACAACCCTCAATCCCTACTGGATATCTAGTTCAGTCCCTCCGCCATGGCCTTATAACCCCTCTTTTTTAATCAGGAGAGTATCCACCAAGCTTCTACCTCCGAGGAGGCGGGTGTATCTTGCCTCTGCTTCTCTCCCAATGACCAGGCAGGTAATACCGCGGTATATTCCGTGTAGCGCTTTTCATGTCTTATACTCACTCCGTTGATTCTATGGTTTCTCTCTGAGTTGTTTTGGTGCCTTCTTCCCGTCACTGGAGATGGTCGCCCTGGGAGGACGAAGACCGGCCTTCCGTCAACTCGTGATGAAAGGTCTTTCACTTCAGGCGTCTTTTTGTCTCCGGCTGCGCGCAGACTTCAGCGCGTTCGGTCGTCCCACTGCGCTCCTCTCCAGGTCTTGGGATCCGGCTCGAAGGACCAAATTTTGTGAGGGTGAAGTTTTGATCACCCGCGCTGTTCGTTCACTAGACTCAGATCAACCACGCAAACAACTGGAGTCCTTGCAAGGGAGAGCTGAGCAGCAGTTCAAGCTTCCTCTCTCAACTCTGCTCATCTGCTGCTCGCTCACCTCTTTTATTGGTGCTCTTTTTGGGTGTCTAAACAGGATCTCATAACTCATTGCCTTCTGACATCTTCTCCCATCTTAACGAACTTCTCTAATCTTGACCAACAGGATACATCTGGGTGCTGGGCTTGGTTGTAAGCAGCTTCAGCACTTGCATGTTCTTCTTTTCCTGTCAACATTCCTCAAACACTCAAAATCTACATATCATAGCATTTAAAGATAATACTAATAACAACAATAATTACAATAATTCTTCTCACAGTCCTTTGGTCCTTGAAAGAGGTTTGGACGTTTCCAGACACCACCGGCCGTCTAACCTTTACCAGCCGTGTACTTGACAATAACAATGACAAGGATCACCAACACAACACAACCAACAGCGATGCCTGCCAACAGTCCCTTATGGTTCACTGGACCTGGATAAAGAAAAGCAGCATGGTGACGCCTTCAGAGGGACGTTCAGGTATGAGAATCCAGGTATAAATAATACAGTACTCACAGTCAACCACTGCCTTCGTCCAGGATGGCTGAAATGACAAAAATGAGCGTTATTAATGGACTGAGACAACTTCCTGCACAACCTTCATCAACATTTTGTGTTTACTTCAGGAACAGGAATGTTGAGACTTTTTTGGATCTGATTCCAGGCAATATCGTTGCGGTTACACCTGAGGAGCCTGCCTTGATGGAACAGGGAGTCGACAGTGAGGCGGACGTTTCTAGGGAGCTCCTGTAATCTGCTCTCTACAATCACCAGATCAGGATCAAAGGTGTGATGCATCACCACCAGAATTACTGCTTTATTATCTGGAGACATAGAAAAGACCAGGGTGACTCAGGAAGGTAAGTTTCACTTTCACTTCTGCTTTAACAACTTTGAATCTTCATGTTACATTTAGTTCCATCACATTCACACTTAAGTTGCTACCTGGGAGTCCCTCCAGGGCCTCGTCAATGTCTGTTTTGATTCGGGATTTGACTGGACATGTGGGAATGTGTATTTCTACATGTGTGTTGATTTTGCTGCTGCCCAGAAATCACACAGAAAAAAAATATAAAGTAGACCATTAAATTATAGCTTAGTAAGTGTTCTTGTTTTACAGTGTAATCCCTCATATTGAACAACACTAAAAAACAAAGTAGTTGGGCCTACGTTCCATGATGCTATACTTTTAGATGTTATTTATGTCATAGTTCACTTTAGACAGAAACGTACCATGACCATCTTGTCGTCCTTGATCTCTCTGACGAACGTGGTCTCTTTGCCGTCCCACTTTTGGAGGTGGACCAACTTGTCTCCCTCCAGAGACACTGTAGACTGAGAGACACAACACATGGTGACCGTACTGAAAAGTGTGGCCAATTAATCTTGATTACTCCAGAATATGCCGATCTGAGATGATTGAAAGTGTTTGTTCTTACTTTACAGTTCCTGTCGTCGGCGGTGGTTTCATCAAACTCCTCCCCCAGCTTGAAGGAGATCTCTGTGTTTTTGAAGGTGCTCTGGGTGCGAACCACCACCTTATCGCCCTCCAGGCTGATGATGACGGTCGGTTTGGTCACGTTCCCGACCTGTCGGGTGGCGAAGCCCACGCCTGGGACATGACATATGAAGCACATTTCAACACTGAGATCAAAGAAAAAGAGCAAAGCTAGAAGCACATTACTGACCGAGGGCTTTCATGTAATCATCAAAGTTCTCGCTCTCCACCAGTTTCCAGGTTGCACAGAAGGCGTCGACCATGGTGATGGTTTTTCAGAGACCAAGTATTCTGAAGAGCACAGTGAGTGAGCTGCGGTCGTTCAAGTTTCCCCCCAGTGTGTTATTATTCCGCGCCTTATTATTATGCATGCAGGTGGGCAGGGCCACGGGTCCCATTGGCTCAGGAGATTGTTGCTCTGTTCCTTATTGGACGGTTAAATTGGGTCACGGTCCAACTGACCCGTAGAGAGGTGGGGAAAAGCTAAATTAGCTCATTTATATGCGCGATGATGTAATTACTCTAATTCCTGCAGCCAGCTCAGGTTGATGTGGTGCTAAAAAGGAGAAATTCTCCATTTTAAAGATGACCCCAAAAAAATCCAACTACAACAATGAAAAGCATGTTATAATGATGCTACCGGCAGAAGAGTAGTCTTCAAATCCCCATGAATCATTTCCTCATGTCCCGGCCCCCCCTCTCCAGTCAGCCCGGTGCCACCCGATCGGAATGTGTCCTGTTGGGGGTCGTCGGTGAAGCAGAATCACTTTGTTTAACAGCTCTTTGTCCTGAGTTGCATTACTGACCCCACCACCACCACCACCACTGCAATTACTTCATGCTTCACATGCACGGTAACGACTGTCCTTAAGTGTGTGTGTGAGAGTGTGTGCATGTGTAAGTTCCGCTTTCCCACACAAAGTCAGTGTTTATGGAGGTACGCACAGACACAGATGAGTGAGTGTGACTCTTGATTGGGCAGTTTATGGTCGTTCATTTAAGTTGGACTCAGGGAGGTTTTTTGATAAACTGTCATGAGCATTAAGCTTGGAGCTGATGTTGTGTGTTAGGTTCAAACAACCTGAAACACGAGAAAAACAAATGAGGCAAAGACAACAGTTTGAATTTTACTTGCAAGGAGAACGGGGAGATGTGCTCAGTTACAGATCTCCAACACGTTCTGACGCACACCTCCCGCCATCCTTCTTTTATTGAAATGAGGAGGTCCTTAGCTACAGAAGTCCTTCACTGATTTGATTAGCTTATCTCGCAAACAGCACATTCTTCTATATGAGACAGATTAAGAGAACATCTTCTGGGTTCGGCCCCGCAGCTCTGTCTCCAGTCAATGCCACTTCTCCAACAGTCGCCGCTGCATTTCTGTCGCCCTCGACCAGAGAAATTCGAGGTGACATACCAAGCATCACGAACCTTAAGCATTAGCAAATAATAAGAAGCATTAAGTAATGAGAGACAATATAACAAGAATAAGGAATATAACAAGGCAAAAGCAAATAAGAGATAACTTTAACATAATGGATCTAACATTTCCCTCCTGTTTATCACATATTTGCTTCAAATTCTCATAGTCTTTTAACAATCTCTTCCAGTAGATTTTCGGTTGCAAAGTCATGTTTATGAACACAAATACATTTACACTCAGGGGAAAATTAGCTCAATTCCCTCATAGTCTTCAGAGTCTGTAGTCAAATCCAGCTCTTGTCTGCTGATTAAGGGATACAACTCGGCCATTCGGTTTTCCATGGGAGCGCTAGCTGTGGTGATAAGGCGGTTAATAAGAGAACGCAGGCAGGGAACACAACAACATCCACACGAGGTCAGGATTGCAGCAAAAACAGCTACAGAAATTAGAATAGATGTAACCAATGTCTTATACTTCCCAAACACATTCATCCATCCGTCCCACATCGCGGTCTTTGCTCCTGAGTGCTCCTTCATCTTGCTGTTCAGGGTGCGCAGGCCTTCTATGGCCAGTGTGAGACTCCCATCCGACGCAGTGTTGTTAGGAATGAAGGTGCAACATTGATCTCTGAACACAGCACACACACCACCTTTCTCAGCTGACAACATATCCACTGCGATCCTGTTCTGGAATGCCATAAGGGAAGTAGCCGACAGTTGGCTGTGAACAGCCTCAAAACCGCTCTGAGTCCAATTTCCTAAACGTTGAACATTGTAATGGATGTAGTTGATTCTGTCTACATTCTTATTTATTGTACACCACCAACAGATCGAAGATTCAAAACCAGCAGCTACTTGATCCAGTAATTTATAGCCATCTGGAACACCGACAGCATCAATACATGTAGGAACATTATACGTAGGAACATTTTCAGATTGCCATGCAGATCTTTTGTTACGACGTCACTGTTCAGGCATAAATCTATGCGTGTGAGTGACTAATTGATCAGCTGATGTAGGGAACACAGAAATTAGCATAAGAAGTGTTTTTAAGCACATAGTCCTGTAGCTCTCATAGGCAATGTATCAGACAGTCTCTCATCCCCACACCACCAGAAATAAAATAAATAACAGAGACACAACTTCAGAACACTATAATGCATGCATGAGCAGCAGGGTGCAACAAATGAACTTTCCAACAGACAAAAAACATACATCATTTTACAGTAAGAACAGTTTTTCGTTTTGCATTGAAAATTGTATCAAAACTACTTTCAGGACGAACAAGCGATTAAAGAGGTGTTAAAGAAGTGAAGCTGAAATAATGGAGCTGGTGAGCTTCAGGTGAATGAAAAGCTTACAGGTCAAATACAGCATAAGAGCTGACCTGCTGTTGCCACATTGGTCCTTTAGGTTGTTATTTGCACTTCGCTTGTCATGCCGTATTTTGGTAACATTCAATCTTAGACCTGGGGGTTTCCAGAGGTATCATACAAATAAAAACAAACATATGAAGAAAAAACACACTCCCAAACATTTAATTGCATTCTGTAGCCACTTGGGAGTTATTTGAACTTATTTGATTTCAACTGAGTTGGAGACTTTGTATAACTATTGTGATTATCAGGAATACTATGATTACAATTAACACCGAGGCTAGTATGCTACAGCATCAGCCAATCTTCTGTATTTCTCTCCTTTTTTTTTTTTTTCCTAAAAATTATCTTTTGTTTATTTTACCCGCTGCTGTCCTTGTGATGTTTATGAAATCGGTACACTATTTATGGACCATAACCTGTTGAAGTAGCCTCCCTAAATGAGTCGGTGGCTCTTAAAACTTCACTGACTTTCGGGTCTACCCAGACTCTATTCGTCTAAGTCCACCCTATTATCAGACTTTGCATCACCTTCCCGTTTGGAGTTTTCAACAGAAATGACCTTCTTGCAATGAGTGAGGTGTACCCAGGTTGATCTTTCAGCTATTTTAGCAGCAGTAGGTGTAGACAAAAGAACTTGGTAGGTCCTTCCCACTTAGGAGAATACCAGTGGGTTTTTTTTTGGTTTGGTTTTTTACGCTTCTCACTAGGACCCAGTCGCCTGGCTCCACTGTTCTGTTGGGAGACGGAGGGTGTCTCAGTCTCACGACCTTGCTTGTTTTTTCTAACATTTTTCTCATGTAATCAGCTAGATTAGACTCATAATTTGTCTCCCAGTAGTTTGTGAACTGAGGAAGCCTGTATGGTCTTCCAGATAAGACCTCATAAGGAGTTAGGCCTGCGGTGCTTGTAATGTTTATGTAGAGCTTAGCCAAATCCACACATTGTCCACGTCTCCCCGTCTCTTCCATGCATTTCTTCAGTCTGTTTTTAATAGTGCCATTAGCTCTTTCAACTAAGCCTGCACTCTGAGGATGATAGGAGCAATGGTGTTTTAAATTAATATGAAACATAACACTGATCTTTTTAACAACTTGATTTACAAAATGAGTACCATTATCACAGTAAATTTTTTCTTCACTTTTATTTAATTCTATGAAGTCCATATGTATAGTTTGGAATGGATATTGGGGAGCAGGAAATTTTCCTCTCCTGGGTCTCAGATTTCCCTGTGAATTGTGTTTCGCACACGTCAGACATGTTCTACAATTTTTTTATTTTTTTGAATAAGTATTAAATCCATAGGTTGTTTAAAGCTGCTGTATCTGTCCTACCATCCCTCCTGTTGAGACATGTGTTACACCATGACTCAATATAGCAGCATATTTACACAGATTTTCTGGTAGGATAGATTTTCCTGCTGGTCATACATAGATTATTCTTTTAAGGTTGCTCATTTTTCTTTGATGAGCCATCTACAAACAAAAATGCTCCAGCTTTTAAAGGTTGATCTAAATCACTTCTACTTTTTGCAGTTTGTTCAGCTAATTCTTGGCAGTCACGTGGTTCTCCGTCATCTGTTTTGTGCCTTTCCTATGTCTTTCCTATGGCTATGTCTCTCAACTTACTTTGTTCCATCTATATGTCTCTCAACTTACTTTGTTCCATCTATATGTCTCTCAACTTACTTTCTCAATTTCCAGGTTTGTCTGCAACTCCAGAATATCTGTAGTGCAGAGTTTGCCTGAAAGATTCAACTTTCTTCTCCACCTTTCCTGACTTATTTTTCCTCGAACCTTCTGCATCTCCTTCCACAAACTTTTCATCCCCCTCAAGTTCGACATCCTTTTTCTTGAACAGCGGCATTTTGTACTATGTGGTCTCACAGAAAGGTTCTCTGGCACACAGTCAAAGGGAGGACACTAACACGGCCTTCTACTGTGCACTATCTGCACAGCGGTGTTAGTTTTAAGGGATGAAACCCGTCCTTTGCCCTGATCACCAGTACTTCGTTTTCTTATGAGGCAAAATAATAAACACAGGGCTAGCAGAGTTCTCCTATCAACTCTTTCAATGGCTCAGTCCTCCATTCACACACAAACACAATTTCCTATTTTCTTAACTTAATTATGGCTAAGTTATAACCTACTTAATTAATGGCTAAGTATAAACAACACTATAGAAGCACTCGTTTCCACAGCCATAGATGCTGCGATTACAGCTTTCACACAGTGTGGAAGAGCACATGCTACAGGGTCAAGTTTAGACGAGAAATATGCTATTGGTTTCATTTTAGTCCCACATTGTTGAGCTAAGACCGAGGTCATCAAATGTCCTTTGCAATCAACCATCTGAACCAAAGGTTTGCTGTAATCTAAGGCTAAAGCTAAAGCTGTGCTCGACACTAAAGCTTCTTCATGTCACGGAAGGCCTTTTCTGCATTTTCAGTCCATTTTAGTGAAGAAGTCATTTTTAAATATTCATACATCAATTTTTTGCAACGGTGCTGTAATTTCAGCATAATTTGGCACCCAGTTGCGGCAATAATTAGTTAGTCCTAAAAAGGACATCATTTGCTTTTTAGTTTGTGGTTTTGGAGCTTGCAAAATAGCTGTTTTACGGCCTTCTATGATAGTTCTTCCTCCTGCACTCAGGTTGTGACCCAAGTACTTTACTTCAGTTTTGCACAGCTGTAGTTTACTTTTGCTTACTTTATGGCCTTCTTCTGCTAGATGTTTAAGAAGTGCTATGGTGTCTATTTTACATGCTTCTAAGGTTTCAGATGCTAATAAAACATCATCTACATAAATCAATACTTGACTCCCACTGGGAGGGTGGAATTTAGCCATACTTGCTGTCATCATCTGAGAATAAATAGTTGGGCTTTCACAATAACCTTGGGGTAATCTGGTGTAAGTGTAACGTTTGCCTTCATATGTGAATGCAAACCAAAACTGACTGTCTTTATCAACAGGAGAAAAAGGCATTGCTGATATCAACTACAGTAAAAACATTAGCTTTCGGATCTAAAGAATTCAGGAGCGTATATGGATCTGGAACGCAGGGAGCTCTCTGTATTACTGCATCATTTACGGCTTGTAAGTCCTGAACCATGCGCCATCCTGCAGATGGGGTTAGTTTCTTTACTGGAAAAATGGGAGTATTACATGGTGAATCATCACATTTAACGAGAACTCCTGCTGTGATTAGATCATTTATTACAGGTTTGATGCCCTCACGAGCGTCCGTTTTTAATGGATATTGCCTCACACGAGGCCTGTACTCGCTTTTAGGTCTAATTTGTACTGGTAATACTCCTTTAATCAATCCTACATCAGAGGGTCCTACTGACCACAATTTAGTGGGTATTTCTTCAAGCCAACCATCCTCTTCCTGTGTCAAAAGGACATCAGCCATGATTTCATCTTCTAGAAAATATCATCGTCGTTCATAGCGGATCATGTCACCGTTGTTGTCATCATGCAGTCCGCTGTTTGCTCTGAAAACTTTAGTCATTCTGGCCTGATACTCTTCGAAAAGCTCATCCTCTCTTTGTTTAACACGGTTAATTTCCACATAATTTGCTCTCTTAGCGAAACAATTTCGAGTTCTTAATACAAGAGCATTGACTCTGTTTGTCAATTCACCATCATCATGTTTTAGCACCTCTTTTTTTTTTTTTTGTTTTGGATTCCAGTCTCCTCTTACATGAGTCCAGTTAGAACCCAGAGCTGTCATCCAGATCTGTTGAACCTCTGCACCATTAAGGTGATAGGCTCTTCTCACATTTTCCATACCTTCTATAAAGAGTTCTATGTCTTCCTTATGGGAAGGCACACCTTCTATGGCTTTTTTAACATCCTCCAGTGTCCAAGTTCTATAGACTAGCATTACAGGTTGGTTTGTTTCAGCATTTGGATTAGCTACTTCAATCATGGGGTACATATCTTCCATTGGAGGAATGCTCGTTTCACTTAGATTATTCAATTTTGGGACTGCTGGAGTCAGTGCTTGTCCTAATGTTTTTGACCACGCATACCCATGGGGGTGCGCTGAGCGTGTAATTCTAAGTGTATCAGTGGGTGGAGGGTCTAATGTCTATGGTGTATATGTTGGTGGCAATGCACACGATTCACGAAGGTCAGGATACAAGCCTCCCACCCCTGCTGCTCTCTGTTCTACTTCCGCTTCCCCTTTCTCTGCCGACTTATCTGTTGCCTGCTCTGTCTGTCTGTGCGCACGTCTGCTCACTGCGCCTGTCTCATCATCCTCTTTCCTGTGAAACATTACCTGTTTGTTCTCAACCTCGTCCTTTCCCTCCTTTGCCTCCATTTTCAACTTACTTTGTCCCTTCTCTCTCCTTAACGCTAACTGCAACCAAAACTCAGTATCCTCATAATCGCATTTTTTCATCTTTTTCGGATTATTTTTAGTTCGCTCTTTTATTTAATCTTGTAGGGCTGTTATTTGTTGTGAATTTAGCTGTCCTTTGAACCCATAATCAGTTATCCACTTGTCTAAATACGCGAGTTTCTTTGGATTTTGTCCGTTGATTTCCAATCCTTACACCGCAATTCATCTCTGGGCCTTTGTTTACTTTTACTTGTCCCCATTTTTTTTTTTTTCTTTTTGAGGATTTTGATTTTTACTCCTAGCTCTACTCCTCAATCTGCTTTTTATTACGATTTTTTTTTTTTTTTTTTTTTTATTTTATGAGTTAGCCTTATCCTAATTTACCGTTTTTTTGTTGCTGTTGTTTTTTATTAAGAATTTGGTCCAGTCTTGCACATAGGGTGACCTAAAACTGGGATGTTGATCTCAGTGGGGTGATAATTAATCAAACCGTTGTGGTACTTCTCACTTCAACTCTTTCGAGTGGAGTCTTGCCTCTGCATCCACAAGGGCCTTATCACTTACAGTCCCACTGCTTTGGTATGATTGAAAATACCTAGTGGTATTTAACAATCCTTTCACACTCACAATCACTCTGGATGATTTGTCGTGACTTAATTTCTTTTTCACGTGGCCAGGACTCCCTCGCCCTGCCTTGGTACTTCCCTTAGTACTCTTGTTTACCTGCCATTGACTAGTATTCACAGGGTTTGTTTCTCATTGCGTTTTACAGAGGACTTTCGGGTTCCTCTCTCCCAAAACACTGCCTTAGTGTCTATCGCAATTTTTACATTAAGTCCCCAACAATCATCACACACACACACTTTTGAATTCAAGACATGCTCACCACTGTTGTCTTTCCTCCTGGAATTCCGTCAACCGTCAGGGTCCAATCAGTGAGCTGAAGCCCAGTCCCGGAAAGGGTATCTTAGGTCGCTTTGAGGCGGCCTGCCGTGGCCACGGTCTTTCCTGAGGTTCAGCCTCACCCACCGGACCCTTCAGGTGTGTTGGAATCCGGCTCGAAGGACCAAAATGTTAGGTTCAAACAACCTGAAACACGAGAAACACAAATGAGGCAAAGACAACAGTTTGAATTTTACTTGCAAGGAGAACGGGGAGATGTGCTCAGTTACAGATCTCCAACACGTTCTGACGCACACCTCCCGCCATCCTTCTTTTATTGAAATGAGGAGGTCCTTAGCTACAGAAGTCCTTCACTGATTTGATTAGCTTATCTCGCAAACAGCACATTCTTCTATATGAGACAGATTAAGAGAACATCTTCTGGGTTCGGCCCCGCAGCTCTGTCTCCAGTCAATGCCACTTCTCCAACAGTCGCCGCTGCATTTCTGTCGCCCTCGACCAGAGAAATTCGAGGTGACATACCAAGCATCACGAACCTTAAGCATTAGCAAATAATAAGAAGCATTAAGTAATGAGAGACAATATAACAAGAATAAGGAATATAACAAGGCAAAAGCAAATAAGAGATAACTTTAACATAATGGATCTAACATTGTGTTTTAAAGGTTGACCTGTTTTTTTTGTGGAGCAGCTTCTGACACACTGGGATTGTCAGTATTTCCAAAAGTCTCCTTCCGGTTAGTTTTTTAATTCTATTTGTAATGCATCATAAAAGTAATTTTAAAATACCACTGACCGAGCTGCCAAATTCAAAATCTTGTTTTGGTTTAGTTTTGAGGAAATATACTTCAAATCTGCACCTCTTCTCATTTTCTTTTTAGCACCTTTGTTTTTTGAAGGATCTCCTGTTGATTCACTTCTTTTGAACAACTTCATTTCCTCTGCACTTCATCTGAGAACAGGGCATGCAGACATCAATCATACCTGTAGGCTGGAGCTCTACTCAGCAACAACAGCTGGTGTCTGCAAACCTGCATCGGTGAAGGAGCTCTGTTGCCCCCTGCTGGTCAGTGGCAGAAGTGCTCCTAATTTGGGGTTGAATTAAAACGTCCCCGATATTAATAACACCAATTGTACAAATAATACTTTAAAGTCTCCACCACTGAGTTGACTCCGAGAAACATTGTTTGAAATAGCTTTTAATTTCATACTTACAGTAAACACACTTTGTTATTTAATGCTACAAAACCAAAGGTGTCATTGAAAAGAACAAGAAAAAAGGAAGAAAATGAATAATCAAAACGATTAAAAATGAATGAAATTCAATTAAATATGCAGCCTCCTATTTGCTCATCAACCAAAATATGCTTCTAAATGAAACATATTTGGACTACATTTACTTATTTAACAGGTAATACAATATAGGACTAAAACATTTCTTAACAAAAAACCTCTGCACATTCAAGAACAAATAAAACAAATAAAAACAGACAAACAAATAAAAAAAACAAGTTCTTGGCTGCTATTATTTGAGCTGTGATGGTTGTGTTGGTGCTGACATGGTCACAGCTGGAGGATGGTTACATTCTCACAGTGCTGTAGGTCACATTGGGATCACTTTCATCACCAAAAACCTGAAGAAAAAAAACAAAACAGAATTGACAACCAAACGAACTGATTCCTTTTTGTTTGAACTCCTTTGGTGGATGATGTTGACTTCAAATCCATCATGGACAAATGTGAAAATAATGAAGGTGGGTCAAAAATCAAAAGAATAAACCTAAATCTTTTATAAATGTATTCAGTTATGTACCAAAACCAAGGCTGAACATATTTTAGCATCTGTGAAAGCTTCTGTGAAGGCAAACAAGGACCCGTTATCGTTGTACCTGGGCTCCATCGTTGGTGCTCTTGTAGCTGATGGAGGCGTAACAAATGTTCTCGCTTTTGACCTAAAGAGACGAAAATGTGCGACTCAGTTCTACATTAAGAAGTTTCCTCCTAAGGGGTCACACTTTATCTCTCATTTTCTACACTTTGACAGACTTTTTTTCAACTTCTCTTTCTTTGAGAACGTATTTGGGTCGAAAAAGCTCCCCCAAGAGATCTTTTGTGGTTCAGAGTTTGGCTGCTCTTCCTTTTATTTCTGACAAGTTTTTGAAATATTTTTCAAAATGTTTCTGTGCATTCAAAAAGTCTGTCCGAACCTTTTTAATGTGTTATTGTGCTATGGAGGAAAAAAAGCATCTTCCTCAACTCTTCTGGACTCAAGTGCCCAAACCAAATCAACCCAGGCGACAGTGGAACAACAGCATTAAAGAGAGGACAGAGATGAGGTTTATGCTCTTGGTGCTGGTTGGGTTCTTAGTGGAACACTTTAGATAAAACCGGGGAAACATAATGACGCCAAGGCACATTAGAAAACATCAGAATGTTGCTTTTACTGGGTAAAATCCCACCTCGTTGTCGTTCCTGCGTGTTTCACCACCTGACATAATAAAAATAGAACAATGATTATTGTGGACTTGCACATCATTCTACACTGACATTTCATTAACATCATGAAACTTACCAGTGCCTTTTCTCATTTATATATGAAAACTGTGAGGCAACCGATGGTGAGGACAACTGAAGCGGCTGCTGCAAAGAGGTTCAGCCACCACGGATCTGGAAGATAATGGAGATATTTGGTTCTCATTCATACAACATAATAATTAATGAATCTGGATCTTATCCCCCAAACTGGTTACTATGTAGAAAAAGGACTAATGGACTTTAAGGTTATTAAAGGATTTTCCATTATAAATGTGCATGACTCCCCTCTTTAGGCTGTAACCTGCCTATAATCATTATATGAGGAAGACCTCTTCATCATCAGGACAGGACTTGAGACGACTGCATTGGTTTAACTGGGAGAAATGGGACAGCCCATAACAGTCGATCATCTCATCGAATTCAGGTGATTCAAGTAAAATCACCACAAACCAACATGTTTTTCCTGTCGTGTTTCACCTCTTGATTTTAGCTTGTTCCTCTGGTTGTTCCTGTAGTAATTATCCACAACAAACCTTTTAAAATCAGCTTGGATCAGAAATATTTCACTGACAATTTAGTTCTAAGAAAAGTTTGTGTTATGGTTGATCATGTCTTTGTCGTAACAATGAATCTTACAGCGCTGCAAAGTTTATTTATCCAAACAGCTGCAGGACGTCCAAGCAGGACGTTCCAAGCAGGACGTCCACCCTACAGGGGTTGAGTGGAGCCGAGGTTACTGATCCATCCTCTCCTGAACTGCTCAGTGAGCCTGACCATCGTCAAGGTAACGCTCAGTCAGATACCGTGGAGATGTAGGATGATCACTGGTCCATCCATCCATCCATCCATCCATCCATCCATCCACCCATCCATCCATCCATCCATCGTCCATCCATCCATCCATCCGTCCACCCACCCATCCATCCACCAGTGTAGCAGCATCATGGTCTCAGGTGCTGGGACCAGTCAAGAACAATAGCAGCTGTTTGGGTTTTATTGAGCACGTAGCTCCTCATCTGCTGCTCATGCCACAAACGCAGCTTCCTTATTAATGCGGCGCGCCGTTTTAAAGGGAAATAAAAAAGAAGCTTTTAAGATTTACTACCAGGGAGAATGGTTGCAACACAGACACAAACTACCAACACAGCAGGAACCAGAAAATTAAAAAAGCTAATGTTGTGTTACGGATGTTCTCTTACAGGTACCATCTGCAGAGGTTGTTGCTGGAGTGGTGGTGGTGGCTTCAGAAGAGAAGAGAAGAGACAAACCTGAGTAAACAGAGAAAGCCAACAACAACAACATTTAAAAACATCATTCAGTGGAGAAAATGTGTCAGACACAAATCAAAAGTCTGGAATTAAACTTGCAACTGCAGCAATGACAAAACATGACTTTGAACAGTTGTGTGTTGTGTGTCACGGGGTCCCAAACGACACAGAACATTTTAGAAGCTGTTCCCTCTCTGTTGGTCCAGATCAAAGTCTTTCACCATCAATTAATTTAGTTGAGAGAGCCGATGTTCCCTCTCAGGTGATGTGGAGAGAAGAAGCTTCCCTGGAGATGTTCCAGGATGCAGATGACTGAAAATAAAATCAACACAAACCAGAAACTAAAACACAAGTTATTGTTGAGTCGTTACCTTTGCTCTGAGAAATATGGTGGGTTGTTGGTGTTGCTGAGGTGGTTCCTGGAAATATTGATGCCGTAGTAGAGATGGTGGCTTCAGAACAGAAGAGAAGACAACACAACAAACAGAAGTGAATGGAACAACACAACAGAAGCGAATGGAACACAACACAACGAAGCGAATGGAACACACACAACAGAAGAATGGAATAGAACACAACACAACGAAGTGAATGGACACAACAAAGTGAATGGAACACAACACAACAGAAATGAATGGAACACAACACAACAGAAGTGAATGGAACAGAAACAACAACAAAGTGAATGGAACACAACACAACAGAATAGACCAGAACAGATCACAACACAACACAACAAACATGATAACAGAGACATGAGCAAACAGCAACAACAGCAGCAACACAATCTTCCTCACTGAAATGATCGTTGTGGTTCAGGTGAAGATGAAACTATGTGATGGGAATACTCACTGGGGACCACAGTCAGATCAATTGCAGCATCTGGACCTGTTTGTGATCCTGAGCTGTTAAACTGGCGACAGGTATAAAGACCTGAATCTTCACCTCTGAGGTTCTTGATGGTCAGAGAACAGTTCTCAGATAGACTCAGTCTGCCTGGTTTATGAGATTTAATCTTTCCAAGATAATCAGCTCGATTGCTGCTGATGGTGGATTACTGAATATCCATGTAGTATTGATACAATTCTTCTGATCCTTTATCAGGTTTTCACAGCTCAAAGTTACTTCTTGATGTGCAGTCAGATATTTTCTGTTGGCATCTGTGAAAAAAAGAAAAGAATCTGTTCACAGGTAGAAAATGTCTTTGTTTCTGTTCATTTATTGTTAGACAATTAAAATGCTGCTATTTATTGGGAAGATTTAAATCTGTTTTCATTAGAACTCATTCTCACCTGAATATTGAAGCATGAATGTTAGAAATATAAAAGCATGAATCCATTTGAAGGCGACCATCATGTTATCGTCTCCTTTTCTTCTGGAACGTCTCTTCATTTGACTTCCTTTAGTGCTGAAACTGCAGCAGCTTTCTGTGGTTTCCACAGTGTCGCCTCCCTTTTGAACTGATGTTGAGAATTGTGAAGCTCATTTTCCGAAACAACTAGCAGAAGTTCGATGCATCTAATTTGTGTCCATCTGTGGTCAGCTTTTCATGACATCATTTCACACTTTTGAGAGAAAGAGGAAGTTAAGCGTGGGTAGAGTTAGAGTTAAAATATAATTAGATTTAGTAAATTTGCCTTATTGATTTAAGTGATGGTTGATCATTTATGCAACCAGACAGAGTCAAGTTTCTTTACTGCTTCTCATGTTAATGGGGTGAAATATCAACATAGTTGCTGATGAAAAACAACATTTAAGGTCTCGACAGATTTGAGTTCCTTTTTTTCTCTCCCCAGTTTATTATTGATGTATTGAGTTTTGTGATGAATGTGGACAGCAGCGGAGCTGTGAGGAACTACTGAGAACTGTATCATTCCCTCATTCTCAGTATGGGCTCATCTTCATCTCCTGACCTGAACCGTCACGATGAAGCGCAGCTTCTCTTTTATCAGTAACAACTTTCTAAGTGACTCAACTGTAGAATCACCACAGGTGCTCCAGCATCAGAAGGGATGTTTGAATATGTAGAGCTAAAACTAGAGGCCTTCAGCCACCCAGAGGAAGGAGATTCTGCAGATAAGAGATTAAAGTGGCCCGGAAAGACCCGACCTACGTATCTGGAGTTCAGTGGAAGGTCAACTATTGTGAGGAGATCCAGCAACACGTTTAACGGAGGAGCACAGGACAATAAAACTTGGTCATCAGGGACCCAAGAAGACAGACAAAGGCCACGTCGGTGATCTACAGTTTATTTACAAAATATTTACACAGTGCACGTGCCATCAATGGTGACGCCAGTGAACAAAGTGCCAAGCCAAACGCAAGGAAGTGCTCCTCGGAACGGTGGTGACCTAAAACAAAAGGAACACAGTCAATCGCAGGAACGCTAATAATCAAAGCTCAGTTTTCCACGAGTACTGGCTGGTGCCGGCTGCTTAAGAGGCCTGCCAAAAGACCGATTAGCTGCAGGTGTGGAGGCAGCCAGCACAACAGATGAGTCCCCCACGACCCCTAGTGGACAAACAGAGCACAACAGATCAGACACAGGATCATAACAGAACAGTTATCACTGTCATGAGGAAGAGTTCAGCCAGTCCCATAAACAGCACGATGGAGTCCAGGGCAGAAGCTGAAGGAACTGCTCAGTAAAAGAGACCTCAGTGAAGAAGAAAATCACAAAAACAAGGAGCTTGATGTGTTTTTAGCAACTGCAGCCAGGATGAGATCAGCAAAACCGCAGAGACACATTTAAAAAGGAAACACTGAACAACCTTTAAGTTCTGCTGAGTATCAGATGAGATGGTTCCTGCAGAGGGTGTTGAAGTCACTTTCAATAACTTAGTTATTAACATGAGGCACGAGAAGATTCTCACCTGATCACCAGCTGATGAAGAACAGGAGTGAAACTGACGCACAGTTCTGGAGCAGGAACCTTCTGTGGCGAACTGCAGACATGAATCTAGACCCCAAAAGCAGATACACACTACTGGCTTGAGTTGGAGCAAGGTACATTTACGGTACTGTCAAAGATTTTGGAAAAAATACCAAGAGGCGCAGGCGGCAGAAGAAACAGGATGGAAGAGGAGCAGGCTGGGCGGCATGAACAGACATCAATGAGGACGATTAGATTAGCTCAGGAACCATGAAACAAACGAGAATCAAACTTCTGGGAGCCAGGCTAGACAGTTGTGAGACAGTTGTGGCTCCAGTTTTAATGAAGGTTTGTGTGCAGCATTTCCCTTAATCTACACACATTTAAGGGAAGCTGTGATCTGTTTAGATAACTGTTAAACAAGTACTAATGAAGTAATCACAACAACAAAAATACAGCTATAATAGTAACTAAATGCACACACACTACATGGATTAAAGACTGTCAACGTCCAAATAAATGCTGTTGTTTCAATATTTACATCCAGAGTGACTGAATTTATCTGAGTCAGGAGTTCATGGCTTACCATAAAGAGTGATGTCCAGAAAGCAGGCAGGAGTGCGGAGGACAAAGATTAGTGTGAAACAGAAGCATTTAAGAGGAGACAGTGGCAGGAAATGTGCCATCTTTACCTTATTAGCGTAACCCTGGTAAGATGTGGCGATGAGCTTGATGATCTCCATGTAAGCCGCTTTATTGTGTTTGCTGCTGAGGAGTTTGCCCTCGTTGAAAAGACAGTCCACGGTGAGCAGGAGGTCTGGGAGGCGGTTGCACACCTGCCTCTTGCTGTCAGCTTCAACAGAATTAGGGTCAAGGTGTGATGCAGCACCACCAGGATTGTCGGTTTCAAGGCTGAAGGAAGAAGGAGTTGCAGACGGTCAGGTTTTATTCTGTTCGCAGTCAAGAAAACACACAATGTTCCAAATGTTGGTTGAAAAATCATACAAATAAGAGGAGCAGGACACAAAGAAGGGTTACCTGGAACAGTCTCCAAGGCTACAGAGATGTCAGTCCTAATGTGTGACCTCACAGGACAGAAAACCACGATGTAATCACTTTCTTCTGGAGAGAAAACCTCACTCTGGTTCAGCTGTTTCAGGAGGTCCACAATGGGAAGATGAGCCCCACCAGTGCAGCCCGCCAGGTGGACATAAAACTTTTTCCAAGTCACTAAAAACAGAGAAGGCCGTTTGGCTGGATGAGAGATGCAGCGGTGAGGCTTTGGAAAACACAGATTTTTGCTCATTTTGTTGATTATTTTCTTCAAGAATACACACCCATCCTAAATGTCTGCTTCAAACTAAAATGTCAGTTTAGTTTTGACAGGAAAATGATTTTATTGAGGAGGTTCAGTTTTCATTGTCATTCGTGTTCTAAAAGCTGATTTATAATATTACAAACATAAAACATTGCATTTATCTTCAGGTGTAATGGAGCTTTATTTTATTCTGTGTATACTTAAAGCATCACAGCTGGTATGTTGTGGGGTTATGAATTGATTTGTGCGCTCACCAGTGGTGTGGTCCATCTGTTTACAGAGAAAAAAAGATGGAGGCAAATTTAATTAAATGAAGAGATAACATGAACATCAGCCCTAGAACATGGAGTCCCACCCACAACACAGCAGAAACATCCCAACTAACAGAAAAACGGGAACGTTTACAGCCTCACACCAACAAGGGTTTTCCGTCTTTATTCATCATTTTTACTTACGTTCCTGGATGATAATGTCCTTGAAGTCCTCCTGGCTGATCTGCCACACACTTACCAGAGAAAACAGAGCTCCTTCCTGGATGTGACTGGCCTTTACTTTCCTGTTGATGACATTACAGAGTAAGTGCAATGATGATAAACATGAACACAGATGGAGGATGACAGCATAAAATTCAACAAAATTTGTGTTTTAAAACTGCCAAGCGATAGACTGTAGAGAAAATAATCTTTCATAAAAAACCTTCTTTTGTTAAATCTAAAAACCACTCACGTTGATTTTTGGCCCAAGATTACAGGTAAATTCGTAGAAATTAAACATGAAAAACGTGTTCAATAGTGCTGAAATCTGGCCAAAGTTGGATCACTTTAATGAAAATGTTGACCTGCCCGCTGATGCTGTCGACCTCTCACCGGAGACTGCTCGCGGGAGGACACGCCCACCTGCTGGCTGCTGCTGCCTTCAACGTCTGCTCGTATTTCTGACCACTAAATATAATCTTTGCTCTTTTTCTAATGCGAGCAAGCCCAAATTACACACGAGGAGAGACGACTTGTGCTTTATTTGCATCATGAAACATTTCAACACTGCGTCGCATTATTGTGACGTTGCATTATTACGTCACTTTACCAGCTACTGACTGATAAACAAGTCTAGCTGCAAAGGACCCAACCAACGGAAATGGCAGCTTACATTTCAGGATATTCTAAGTTCACTTTTTAAGAGGTTTCAATTTTCCACCCACAGATGAATATATATCCCTCCATGCACAGATAACCTTACAGCAGAAGAGGTCACGTATGTCGATGTTTTCTGTCCTGTTTTTACAGCCATAGCTTCCACATGGTGTTTGTGCACCTGGAATGGACCCTTCTCACAGCGGGGAGGATATGTCACCATTATATGTGCTCAGAAAGAAGAAATGTGTCAAGTCACAATCTAAAAGTGGTGAACCGTGTCCAGGTAATCAAACCGTTAATTTTCATACATGTATTTTTTTCCCTTTTTACCTCAATTTAGTTTCTCCTGCAGCTTCTAAACGGATGCCACAGAGAACCTGTGAACTGAATTCAGTTGGATTAGTCAAAGTAAGGATGAACTCGTTCACTGAATATGCTGTTTTGCTGTTGTGAAACTGGCCGGTTAGAGGCATCATCTATTTCTGTCCTGCAGAATGATGAGCCTCAATCCCACGAGCCTCTAAAGATGAAAAGACCTTACGGCAAAAAAAGGTAAGAAACACCTGATGAGCCGCAGATAGACTGTTCAGGTGAGAAACTTCAAGAAGTCACCTCATCACTTTGAAACAATAATAAAAATAATGGATACATTTTCTCTGAAACAGGTTCAACGATCTTGCCACAGAAGCAGTAGATCACCCCACCAGCAGCTGCTCGGTGAAGTCATCAGGAGGACTTTCTAATGGGACTGACCCTGGGTCAATGGCTCCACCTACTCCGCGGCTCTCTCCAAGACTGAGGGCAAAAAATGTGTGGACTCAGGGTCCAGAGACAAGCAAAAAGCAGCACCTGCCTCAGGGTAAGAACTGTAACATCAGGAAGGACAGGAGGAACCCCGTGGCCACAGGTGGAGATCAAACCCAGGACCAGATGTGGAACTCCGGCAGGGACCGGGTAGGTCACTTCCCTCCAGACCAGACATGGATTCCTGGCAGGAGCCAAGAACAAGACGGAGTGGAAACAGTATGGGTGGTGTGTCAGGAACAAGGTCCTGTGGAGGACTGGGTATCTGATGGAGACGAAGGCCACAATCAGGCTTGGGGTGCAGACAGAGATCCAGCAGGGGGTCAGGGCTCCTCGGGGACAGAGCAGGTCTGGGGATCCGGTCAAAACCAGGACCAAACCTGGAGTGAGACCAGCAGAGACCGAGAGCACATATGGAGACCTGGTGGGCTCTTATCAATCACGCATTTCATATTGAAAGACTTCTAGATTAATAAATAGTTTTCAAACTGTATTTTGGTCCAACGCTCATTGAGTGACCTCATTCTCTGTTTGTTCTGTGTAGAGTTGAACATGAAGAAAGTCCAGAGAGGATCTGTGGAGCAGAGCCCCCCTCCTGACTCCTCTTGGCCTCCAGGGGTCAGACAACCTCGTAAGTAAAACCCCTCACTGTTTTGTCCTGATTGCTTTGGTGGTCATCAACCATCCCACCATCATTAGTAGACATGTCATGTGCCTCAAAAACACAGAAAACACCTGGATGGCTTTCATCACATCACACACACACACATACACAAACACATGAAAAGAGTCTCACATGTGTGTCATGTGAAAGCCATCCAAGAATATATAAATGTGTTGCTGGACAATAAAGTTGACCTGAGCAAAAAAAATAAAGAAATCTGAATTTACCAGTGTTATTTCTTTTTCTTCCTCGCCACATGCTTTTATTTTTTAGATTAAATGACAGGAACTGGATCGGTATGTTATTTCAGGTTTGCATGGAGCCGGTGTTTGTGAAGGGTCCACACTGCATCGGAGCGATGAGCAGAAACCCCCCGTCAGCTCCATCAAAAAGGATCCTCCTACCTACCCTGCAGGTGGAGAGAGGGAACACGTGTTACGACTTCACGAATTCCAAAAATTACCCCAACATTATCGCTCAAAAAACAACTTTCTTCTTTTTGCTTTTCCAGGAAGTGAGGAGGAGCGCTGGCAAATCCAGATTGTGGCCAAAGGCAGAGTCAGTTGTCCAAAGTGTAAAAGTGTGAGCAGGAAGACGGTTGAAGGTCTGAAGAAGCACATGGAGAACTGCAGACAGGTGAGCCCTGAGCAGCCAAACACTACAGAGAATCAGAGCTTGAGCCGCTAACACAAACATCAGCCCACATTTATTCAAATAAGGCCTTTTTAGGGAGGCCTTTTAAAGAATTGGTGATTTAATTAGTTGGTGATTAAGTTTGTCTTTTATTTAACCTGATGTGCAGCAACCTTTTACCTGCCAGCACTGTGGGAAGCAGCTGAAGTCGTCCACAGGGATGAAGTATCACATCATGGCCGACCACAGCCACCTGGTAACGACCGTCAGACCTCCAGACCTCTTCTATTTCACTCTTTCTCTCCTAATAGTTTCATTAAAACTGGTTTTAGCCCTTGTCAAATGACGCCAAGGACCTGGACGATCGTGTGATCAAAGAGAAACTACGCAAAATCCTGAAGAGACTCGGAAAGTTAAAATGCTCCAAAGAGGTAAACTAGCTGTTTGTGGTGAGATGCATCAGGATGAGGAGCTCCAACCTTCAACTTTTCTGTCAGGGCTGCAACGCGGCATTCAGCAGCATCATGGGATACGTGTACCACATGAGGAAGTGTGGGAAGCAGGAGTCTGAGCTGGAGAAGCTGCTGCTCAACTGCTCCCACTGTGGGAAACCCTACAAGTCCAAAGCGGGTCTGGAGTATCACCTGAGATCGGAGCACGCTCCTGTGAGTCACAGCACCCAACGCCACTTGTGCTCTCAGGCACATGCAAATAGCTTCAAGACCAGGTCAGCGACGTCACAATGGGATTTTCACCTTCAGTTACAAAGATCTGACTACTTATGAGCAGTAGTTCAGTGATTCCTGTAAACGGAATAATAATAAGTCAGCGCTCTGCAGGACTCTGCTTATTTCCAAATGTATGTAATCCAAATAAATTCTGTAGGAGGTATGGCAGGAGGTATGAGGACTGAAGGTCCAAGAAGTGCATGAAAGATAAGTAATAATATAGTGTGAGAATTCCAATTTAAATGACATCAACCCGGGTTTCTGTCATTACTTGCACCACTTCTACCACCATTTACAATTAAAACAGCAATAGAAGTGGTGTTATAAATGGTAATTGCCGTAAAATGATAGTGAAATAAGTGATGCCAGTAACCAAATATCCTTTTTATATGATAGTATTTACCTAATCAACACAACATTAAAAAAACAGTGAATATAAAGTAACAAATGAGAATGATATAATAATGTATGGATGCTATTTTCTCCTTCCACCCAACACCTTCACAGATGCCGCTGAAGAGCGATGAAGATGAGGCCCAGAATGCTCAGAGTGAGGCCAACCCGGAGAGGACGGCCAGTGGTCGGGTGCAGCGAGCCTCGGCCCAGGTGGCCAACTTTCACCTGGCTGAGATCGCCAACAATGAGCTGCCCAAAGACTGGCCCAAGAGGAAGTTTCAGTCGGACCTGGTGCCTGATGATAAAAAGGTGAGGACATCTGGAAGGACAGACGCGGGACATTCTGTTGTGCTCGTTCACGTTTTTATGTCTCCTAGTTGAAGTACGCCCGGCCGGGCCTGCCCGCCTTCAGCCAAGATGTGCTGAGGAAGTGGAAGAATGAGGTGAAGCTGCGGAGGAAGGTCAAATGTCCCAACCAGGTAGAAGATGCTTCATCTTAAACTCAAAAGGGCCATAAAAAATGTATAAATGCATTAATGGAAGAACAGTGACAGAAAATTAAAGCTGCTGACCCACTTCAGGGGTTTAGGAAGTGGGAAAGAGAGGGAGCAGGTATTCACTGAAGTCCCCCTGAGCTGCCTGCAGGCTCCAGTCTGGCCTGGGAGCTCTGCTGTACAGAAATGTGCACAGTACATCCACCTTTTATCCACCTTTCATTTATCTCTGATGTGAATGAAGAACACTTGAATTGCTGGGTCCCGTGTCTGATTTGTGATTAATCAGATTGATCCACAGACACCCTCAAAATAATCTGCCTAAAACGTTCTATTATAATCTGGCAGTCTAAAAACAGTCATTGTTAGGAAGAAACACATGTTTTCATGATGACATCGCACAAAATCTCTGGAGGGTTCTTTTTACTGGACTTGATAAGTCTGCCAACATGAGCTGGACCACAGACCGATGCAGAGAATCAACAGTGATCAGTTATTGATCACATGTTCCCAACATTTGACAGTGGAACTGCAGATTAATGTGTGCCGTTAATGGAACAAAAAGACCTATTTATGGTCAGTTTATAATCTTCTGGATATTCTAAAAATGTCTTCTTTCTGGGTTATTTCCTTCTGTAACTGAAGCTGCTGGTAACTGTTGCAGGGTTGTTGCTCCACCTACACCAGTGTGTCGGGGCTGAAGGCTCATCTGGGACTGTGTACGAAGGTACGTCGGCATCTTTCTTTAACTCTGAAACATCCCTGAGTGACCCTGGTCTGTGGACAGAAGCAGGAACTGCCTGGTGTAGATCTGGGACGCTTGAAGATTGTTCACACGTCTGATGAATCATTTTTTGTGGCTGACATTCCGAGTGATGGTATTTCCTGTGATCTCAGGGTGAATTTGAGGCAGGAGGAAAGTACAGGTGTCTGATCTGCAATAAAGAGTTCAACTCTGAAAGTGGAGTCAAATACCACATCAACTCTATCCACTCGGAGGTATCGGATGTTCTGCTCTGATCGCCGTCCTGTGATGCACGGCGGGTTTTCTCCTAACATTTGCATTTCTGCCCTATGCAGGACTGGTTTGTGACGAACAAAAAAGCCTTCAAGAAATTTGAGAAGTTCCTTAAGAACCAGTCCAGGGATTTTGTGCATAATGTGGCCAAGCAGGGGTTGGACCGGTACCACCACAGTCACCTTCAGCATCACCACTGTCCACCACTGAGACAACTTCCTGCACAATCTTCATCAACATTTTGTGTTTACTTCAGGAATAGGAATGTTGAAAGTTTTTGGGATCTTATTCCAGGCAACACTTACACATTTACATACCATTTTGGAAACCCATCCCCTTTCACTTCTGCTTTAACAACTTTGAATCTTCATGTTACATTTAGTTCCATCACATTCACACTTAAGTTGCTACCTGGGAGTCCCTCCAGGGCCTCGTCAATGTCTGTTTTGATTCGGGATTTGACTGGACATGTGGGAATGTGTATTTCTACATGTGTGTTGATTTTGCTGCTGCCCAGAAATCACACAGAAAAAAAATATAAAGTAGACCATTAAATTATAGCTTAGTAAGTGTTCTTGTTTTACAGTGTAATCCCTCATATTGAACAACACTAAAAAACAAAGTAGTTGGGCCTACGTTCCATGATGCTATACTTTTAGATGTTATTTATGTCATAGTTCACTTTAGACAGAAACGTACCATGACCATCTTGCCGTCCTTGATCTCTCTGACGAACGTGGTCTCTTTGCCGTCCCACTTTTGGACGTGGACCAACTTGTCTCCCTCCAGAGACACTGTAGACTGAGAGACACAACACATGGTGACCGTACTGAAAAGTGTGGCCAATTAATCTTGATTACTCCGGAATATGCCGATCTGAGATGATTGAAAGTGTTTGTTCTTACTTTACAGTTCCTGTCGTCGGCGGTGGTTTCATCAAACTCCTCCCCCAGCTTGAAGGAGATCTCT
>NW_026621982.1:0-28684 GCF_003711565.1 Takifugu flavidus | reverse complement strand
CTCAGTGGGCTCCATTGCCTCGGCTGAGGAGTACGACAGTGTGAAGTCCCGCAGTGAGCTGATGTTTGAGAAACAGTCTGGGAGACACGGACTGGTGACCCGAGTCACACACGCTGCCAGTACGTTTCCAGAAACATTTAACCACATGAGATATAGAAGCATCAGTAGCTTCATTTGAGTTCTGAGCTTTGGTGTCTGTGTGGAGCTGTGAAACCACAAGAAGAGGGAGGAGCGAGCCATCAGCTGTACGCAGAGATCAAGCCGGCTGTGGATGGAGCCACTACATCATTAAACACATGCGCAACAAGAACGACTACAATGAGCTCAGAGGGTTCAAACAGAGTCCTCAACCCAAAGTCTGATTTAAAAAGATCAAAAGTGGCGTAAATGTCTCGTCCTGACAGGAGAAGGATAACTGGAGCGGCATCGCTCGTAGAGTAGACCGACTCTGCCTCTTCCTGGTCACCCCGGTGATGACCTTTGGCACCGTAATCATCTTTCTGAGGGGAATCTGTAACCAACCTCCTCATCTGCCCTTCAAAGGAGCCCCGCATGACTCCAGAGAGGAGAACCCACACCTGCTGTGATGCACACACACAGCCAGGGCTTTTTCCATCGCCATCGTTTCTCTGGGGGAAATGTTGCATTTCTTTCTTAATAACAACAAATCTTGAATGGCAAATTTTAGAATATTTTATAGGGAAGTGAAATAATGTTTGGACTCTTATCAGGCAAAGAGAAAGTTGTTAAGAACTGCTCTAAAAACACCACCTCAGGGGGACTATATCCAAATCTCTCCCTTTACTGATGGGACGTTGAAACGTCAATACGCGGATTCATACATTTAGAACTGGACGTTGCACCAGAACTGGAAGCGCGGACTGATACATTTTTAACAGCGGTCCTGCTTTAGCCCTCCGGAGTTTAATAACAAAATCCGAAAAATACGAAAATTTTAGTTTTGGAAACATTGTTGTCGGTTGTTCGTCTTGCCGGCTTTTGCAAAATTCACTGATCACACACCTGCTCTCAGTCACTGATCACACACCTGCTCTCATCACTGATCACACACCTGCCCTCACTCATCAATCAGCTCACCTACCAGTGTATATTTCTCAGCCTCACACTCACTCAGTGCCAGATTGTTCTGCTGCTCTCATGCCAGACTTTCCAGCGTTGTTTCCCTGCCGGATTACCCGTTACCGACCTTCCTGTCTTCGTTCTGCCTGCCTTGCCTGTTCCCCGGGCAACCTACCAGCGTTCTGCCCCTGACTACGACTTCTGCCTCAGCGTCTCTGGTTCCTGTCGGTTCACCTGGTTTAGACTTCTCCGCCCGGCCCCGACTTCGCTGCTGCTCGTCCCACTCCCCGAGCCTGCAACCCTAGACTTTGTGCGGGCCCAGAAGAACGGACTATTTCCTGTGTTTCCTGGTCTGCCTGAGTTCCTGTTTGCCCGTGTTTTAATAAAAGTCATTACTACGGTCCAGCTTTCCACAGTGCTGCTTTTGGGTCCTAAACTGCACCCGTCACAAATACCGTGCAGCCCTTGGTCGCGAACATACGGTATATAGAACATAGGGCACGTTTGTGCGTGATATCACTCCGCGTCTGCGCAACAACAACCTCCTATCTTTAGTATTGCTGCGCCAACTGGTGGTCTTTTGGGTTGAGGATAACAGTGATCTATATGTAGCTGTAGCATCATTGGCCTCCACTCCAGCCACTCCTGGTAGTTCCTCAAAAACACTGAGTTTCTAGTGGATGCACAATCTGTGGAAGCCAACATAGAAACTTCTGAAGAGCCAAAGTTCTTGCACACAAAATATAGTCCCCAATTAGGTTGTTTTGTTATCACACGACCCCGTCCCCATTATCTTATGAGATATAAAAGAATGAGTGGAGACAGAAGAGAGAATGAGACGTTTTTGCGCGTGTCGCTCTTGATTTTGTGTTTATTTTTGCAGTAAACTTAAAGGAGGCCTTTTCACTTTATGTTTGATTCCATTTAAGCTGATATTCCATTCTTGACATCTTAAATTTACAGTATTCATGGGAGTTTTATTTGGTCATTTTGCTTCTTTTTATTTCCTATTTCCCACATTTATTCATAGTTTTTATTAGATTGCAATAAATCCTATAACATTGAACAGACTGACTAAGTCAAATGACCTGTGGTTCCCACCGATAGCCGTCATTCTGATGGGTTTTTGCTGGCTGCAGCTGAAATATTCCAATGCTCCATGTCACAGAGACAGTAAATACTAAACCCTAAAGATTCTGAAGGCATGATGTAAAATAGTAACGTATAATACAGACATTTGAAGAGACAATTAAGAGAATGTTTCCATGCTTATAAGAGTGCCGAGGAGCCATTTAGAACTTTATAAAGATGCATTGTGTGATACCAGGAACTAATTTAACTTCAAGGCGAAGCTGCTTCTGCTTTGTCGACCATCGACTGATCTCCTGAAAGTCCACCAGTGCTTTTTAAAAACTGAATTTTTCATCTATGGAGGGAGTAGACGGCAGATGTTTCCACAGATGCTCTTCCCCGTGGTCAGTGAGTGAGGCAGCAGATGAGCGGGAGTTGACTGGCTTCTACCAGCTACTGTCTCAATGTCTCCAGCCCATAGTGTGGATTCTCTACGAGATCAGACAGCAGCTTCACTCCTGAATCCTGCAGCTGGTTCCCACTCAGGTCCAGTTCTCTGAGATGGGAGGGATTGGACCTCAGCGCCGAGGCCAGAGAGCCACAACTGATCTCTGATAAGCTGCAGCGCTCTAATCTGAAAAATGCAGGATAAGGTTATACGGTGCAGGTCTGCATGTTATCTGCGTCAGTACTAAACCTACGTTAGTTCTTAGTTGGGTCAGACCTGAATTCACGATATTACAAGGAATTTTTTTAATGTGGTGCATCACAGCAGTGTTGAGAACAGCCTCACTTCACCATCTTAGCAGCTGGTATAAAGGTAGAAAAATGAAGACTGACCTGAGCCTCTCCAGTTTACAGTTTGGACTCTCCAGTCCAGAACAGAGCCGCTTCACTCCTGAATCCTGCAACGGTTGTAGCTCAGGTCCAGAACCCTCAGATGGGAGAGGTTGGACTCAGAGCTGAGGCCACAGAATCACACAGCTGGTCTCTGATAAGCTGCAGCTCCTTAATCTAAATAAAGAAGGGAAACTTTTATAAGGTTATAAGTGAAACCAGTATTAATCTGAAAGTTTAATCAAAGGCATGATCTGTAAATTTAATTTAGTTACAGGTTAAAAAATGATAGTAATATGTAATTACCACAATTCCAACCTCTCAGGTTTGCACTGTTCCAAAGGAGAATATATATTGTTCTGGCCCTCACTCTTCCCAGGTTCTCCCACCTCTTTCCCTCCCATCTCATCATGGAGAGCCATCTCACCTGTGGCTCATCTTTAAAGGCACAACCTGTCTTAGATGACTTCCTGTCTCCCTCACCATCTCCCTCCTCGTTGGCTGGTGTCTACCAGGCACCCTCACCTAGTTTTGTCTAATTTTGGTTACCATCTGTCAGCTTTTTCATTGTCCTTAAATCAATTTATCATGAATAAGTGGTCCCCGTGTGGCCCTCCCTCCTGAAGGACTGGGCACAACACACACACTCAGAAAGTGTGAGGACCCTCGGATGGAATAATGGACATTTTTGAGAATGGTGTTTACCTCAGAGTTTCCAGTCGGCAGTTTGGAAAGTGGAGAAAACCACAGAGCAGCTTCACTCCTGAATCCTTCAGCTTGTTCCCACTCAGGTCCAGTTCTCTGAGATGGGAGGGATTGGACCTCAGCGCCGAGGCCAGAGAGCCACAGCTGAGCTCTGATAAGCTGCAGTCAATCAATCTGAAAAATGCAGGATGAGGTTATATGGTGCAGGTCTGCATGTTATCTGCGTCAGTACTAAACCTACGTTAGTTCTTAGTTGGGTCAGACCTGAATTCACGATATTCCAAGGAATTTTTTTAATGTGGTGCATCACAGCAGTGTTGAGAACAGCCTCACTTCACCATCTTAGCAGCTGGTATATAGGTAGAAAAATGAAGACTGACCTGAGCCTTCCCAGTTTACAGTTTGGACTCTCCAGTCCAGAACAGAGCCGCTTCACTCCTGAATCCTGCAACGGGTTTTTGCTCAGATCCAGAACCCTCAGATGGGAGAGGTTGGACTTCAGAGCTGAGGCCACAGAATCACAGCTGGTCTCTGATAAACTGCAGCCTCTTAGGCTAAAATAACAATTATTTTAAAAGAAGACAAATAAAAATCAACATGTACCAGAGCAAAACACAGCTTACAAGCAACAAACCTCTGGTCCTGCACCGGCTTATCTGCCGTATGTTCCTATTTTGGGTTCTTTCAGGGCGGTTGGACAAGATCTACAGCGTATGTAAAGTGTGTGGGGGTCAAAATACCTTCCAAGTTTGTGAGACCACATTTCTCAATAGCACTCAACTCTTGTCAGGAGTTGGGACAAAGCGACCCACTCCTGATAGCTTGTGGGCGATGCTGCAGCGACCCTGCAATCCCTACACTCTCTGTGTGAAACCAAATCAAAGGTTTTAGACACCTGCTGGATGCTGGAAGGGTGGCTATAGTCTGGACGCATCGTTCCCCTGACTGCACATTTCTCCAACAATGATTGGCAGCTGGTGTCACTTGTTCTCCAGATGAGAGAAGGAAAGAGAGCCACCCCACAGTGTGTTTGATTGCCCCACTGCAAGCTCAATGCTGCCAGAAAACATTGCAGGAGCATCAATTCCCCTCAGGGCATCAACAAGGACCTCAGGAAAAGGTGCAGCTGCCACCTACTAGAGACAAGCACACTGAGCTGAGATTCAAAGCCCTCTCCTCCCAAGAGAAGAGCTTGTTTGTTGGAGGCTCTTCTGGGCGATACCTGGTGCCACAGCTCCAGCTCAGCCCGTCTCTGGAGCTGAGGTGGAGCTTAGCAAGTTTCATGGTTCTCCACCACTTCCTCTCGCTGAGGACCTTCTCAGCTGGTGGTTTCTGCTCCACCTTCCAAGTTGAGCAGGTGATACTTCTGCATTCCTGCCACCAGTGTCTCTGCAGAAAGAGTCTTCTCTACTGTTTTATATTAGATTATATAAAATTAGGATTTTTGGTTGATGTCTTAGATGTTGTTGACTAAGAGCAGGTTTTTCTTTAATAACATAGAAAGATTCGATGAAGAGCAAATGTATTATTTTATGAGCTACTTCCACTACTATTATATACACATACTTCCATATTGTCTTAGATTGCAAGCTGCATTTATTGCATCGTTCATAGAAAGTCATATTTGTGAGGAGAAAAACTCAAATAAGGTCATTTTCTTTCATGATCATTACAACAGAAGGAGGCGATGAACAAACAGATTTATCTAAAAATGTGTGAAAACTTATTGATGGAAACCTTTTTAAAATGGTTGCATTGTGTAGAATCGGTGTAGAATCAACTTGTTGACTTCTGATTTGGACTCCAATGGAAGTGAGGTGCAACAATTGTGGATGCTGAAAGCTTCAGATCTTCATGAAGGTTTCTGTGTGGTGGACTGACCTGCTGCCCCTTTAAGAGGGAGGCAGGTTTGGGCTTCTGGCTGGAATGAAGCCACCTCAGATGAGAATGACTGCAGGCTTTCGGTACCAAGGTTTAACAGGGTGCTCACTTCACACTTGGGCTTTTCTCTTTTTTGGGATGGCTTTTCTCAGGAGAGAAGGGGCATGGCACACTGCAGCAGCTTTCTTTTTGGGGTTTCTAGTTTTCCTTCTGATCTTTAAAAGACAGGAAGAACCATTTTTGATTGGTCTGAATGTTTGGGCGGTTTTGTGGCCAGCCTAAAATAAAACAAGACAAATCTACAACTGATACTTCCTTTCTAGTCATTGATGACCATCCTCACATGGGACAGATTTCCACAACCAATTTAATACTGCAAATCTGTCCTGCGTGGTCTTTTTTCTGAGAACTGTAACACTACGTTTATAACAAAGATCAAACATGTAAACAGTTATTGTCTAACTAGTTACACCTGGGAAAGTACTGGATCATCTCTGACTGACCTGAGCATCTCCAGCTCACAGAGAGGATCCTGGAGAAAACCACAGAGCATCTTCACTGCTGGATCCTCTAGACTGATGTAGCTCAGCTCCAGAACCCTCAGATGGGAGGGATTGGACCTCAGCGCCGAGGCCAGAGAGTCACAGCTGATCTCTGATAACCAGCAGTTACTCAGCCTGGAAAAGGAATAAATGGGTCAAATAAAAACACATTTCTAAATCTGAAAATGAAGAGAAAAGCAGAAAATGTAAAGAAATTTAGAAAAGACCAACAGAGGCCTCCTGACCTGAGCGTCTCCAGTCTGCAGTTTGGATGCATCATTGCAGAAGACAGTAACTTTACGTCGGCATCTGTCAGGCTTTGGTTCCAGCTTAATCCAGCTCCCGTAGATGAGAAGGGTTTGACGTCATTGCTGAGGCCACAACTTCCCAATGACTCTTTGAAAGAAAACTACCAGACAGTCTGTTGTGTATGAAACAAAAATAGTGAGTCAAACTTTGGGATTTCTAATCAACTTATCTGAGAATCTACCTCAACACAAATGTAGCTCATTTCCTGGAAAAGCTAAATTCAACACCGTAGAGCAACAGTTTGAACGACCATCAGATCTGAAATGCAACTGAATTATTCTCAACATTTGTCTTATTTTAGAACAGCACTCAATTACTCATTTTAAAATGATTATAGCAAATGGTTCAAAGAAACGTGCATCTTTTTATCTGTCTATCGGCTCTTTGGATATTTTGCATTTCATCCAATTTGTACGATGGTGCGTCAAGTCTTAATTCAGCGATCCGATCGATGACATCAGAGTCTCTGGTTGCATCGATTGCCCTCAGCTTCTGTTTATCTGCCTGTTTCCCTTCAAATCATTTTCACTGCACCTTTTGTTGCTAGTGATGAAGTTGCCACCTAACGGGTGTGGAAAGGCTCAAACAACTTTGTGGGTCACATAAAGGCTCCAAACGGAACCGCCACAAAGACCTAAAACACCCATTTAAACCAACGAGGCCGGCTGTTTTTACGTTGAACAAATGAAGCAAAATAGTCACGTGTCATTAGTTAAAATGTGTTTTTCTGTCGTTTGAATACGATGTATACAAACAAACAAAAGTTATTTAATGACATGACAGTAATTTCATGATAGTCAGTTAACTTGTGGCTCCTATTATTCCTGCCTTATGTTGGTTTGTCTGGATTGACCTTTGAACTTATATCCAGCCAGTGTTGAACATTTCTGGATGAATTGTTGTTGTTTTTAATTTATGGACGCTGCAATGGAGATAAAGAATTGAAGGAATGACCACTGGAGGGGGTATTGCTACCTGACATGATCCACTCGCTTGATTTAAACGCCGATGTCCGGCCCCAAAAATCTTTACTTACTCGGCCTTCCTGCAGTTCCTCACAGCTGGAATCAGGCGACGTCGTCCCTCCTGAGGTGTTGTACTGCTGCAGGTCCAGCTCATCCAGAACCTCCTCTGACATCTGCAGCAGGTAGGCCAGAGCTGAACAGTGGATCTCTGACAGTCTCCTCTGTGATTTCTTCTCTGACTTCAGGAACTCTTGGATCTCCTGATGGACTGACTGATCCTTCATCTCCATCAGACAGTGGAAGATGTTGATGCTTCTGTCTGGGGAGATTTCATCACTGTTCTCCTCCTTCAGGTTGTTGAGGACCTTCTGGATGGTTTCTGGGTGGCTGTTCCTCTGATCCAACAGTCCACCCAAGATCCTCTGATTGGACTCCAGAGAGAGACCATGAAGGAAGCGAACAAACAAGTCCAGGTGGCCATTTTCACTTTTGAGAGATTTCATTAGTGCTCTCCTGAGGAAGACATCAAGAGATGTGGCTGGATTGTTTTTTGCAAACATCAATGTAAACCTGGAAAAGGGCTTTGGTTGGAATATTTTAGCAACTATATATAACCACTGTGTCTTTCCTGGTGTAACGGTGGAACATGTAGACGGCAGCCAGAAACTCCTGAATGCTCAGATGAACAAAGCAGTAGACTGATTTCTGGAAGATCACACTCTCTCTTTTGAAGATCTCTGTACAAACTCCTGAGTACACCGACACCTCGGAGACGTCCAGTCCACATCGCTCCAGGTCTTCTGAGTAGAACATGATGTTTCCTTTCTCCAGATGTTCAAACGCCAGCCGACCCAACTTCAGAAGGAGTTCTTTATCAGCCTCAGTCAGTTCCTCTGGTCTCTGCTTTCCTCCATACTTCTGCTTCTTCCTCTTTATCTGAACCCTCAGGAAGTGTGAGTAGAGGTCAGTCAGGGTTTGGGGCAGCTCTCCTCTCTGGTCTCTGGTCATCATGTCCTCCAGAACTATAGCAGTGATCCAGCAGAAAACTGGGATCAGACACATGATGTGGAGGCTCCTGGAGGCCTTGATGTGTGAGATGATTCTCTTGGACAGATCTTCATCACTGAACCTCCTCCTGAAGTACTCCTCCTTCTGGGAGTCAGTGAAGCCTCGTACTTCTGTGATCCTGTCAACACACGAGGGAGGAATCTGATGGGCTGCTGCAGGTCTGGAGGTGATCCAGATGAGAGCTGAGGGAAGCAGGTTCCCCTGGATGAGGTTCACCAGGAGCACCTCAACGGACGATACTTGTGTGACATCAGAGATGACCTGATGCTTGTTGAAACCCAGTGAAAATCTGCTTTCATCCAGGCCATCAAAGATGAACAGAAGTTTCCAGACAGTCAGATCTTCTGCTCTGATCTTGTGTAATGTTGGATGGAAAACATGAAGCAGTGAGAGAAGACTGTGCTGCTCATCTCTGATCAAGTTCAGCTCCCTGCATGAGAGCGGAAGCACCAGACTGATGTCTTGGTTCTCCAAACCTTCTGCCCAGTCCAGACTGAACTTCTGCACTGAGAAGGTTTTTCCAACGCCGGCGACACCGTTGGTCAGAACCACTCTGATGTGTCTCTGTTGCTCAGATAAGACTTTGAAGAGGTCCTGGCACTTGATTGGAGTGTCCTGGATGTTCTTCTTGGAGGTTCTCTCAAGCTGTCTCACCTCATGTTGTGTGTCCACCTCCTCACTTTGTCCCTCAGTGATGTAGAGCTCAGTGTAGATCTTGTTCAGCAGGGTTCCACTTCCTGCTTCATGAGTTCCTTCAGTCACATGTTCACATCTTCTCTTCAGACTCATCTTATGACCTTCTATCACCTCCTGCAGATCACTTCCTGAACATAAGTAAACCAATGATGTCCATCTATAATAAATCATCAACACAACTACAAATTCATGACATCACAAGTTCAATTTTATATTGAACAGTTTTACTTTGTTTGGGCTTCATTTCAGCATCTCCAGATCTGCTTCCAGATTGTGAACAAGAGGACTCTCCTGGTGGAGCTGCCTGGTCCCAGTTTGATAGGATGTGCTCCCCCCTCTCACTATGAAACACATCTCTATTAGTCCTTTGATTTATAGGATGAAAGAACCTGATCAAGACTCAATATTGTTCCAGCATTTATGTCTGAATTCATCTTTCAGTTTTAAACCTGATTCTTGTTTCTAATCAACAATATTCACATTAAGTCTGTAACTATATGACTGTCTGAGGTTTAAGTGTTAAACATCTCCAATAATAAACTCACAACCTGCTGCTGTTAATGTGACTAACAGCTGCCACACAAACACATCATCACGCTTTAGTTTTCTCACATTTCCTCTGAACTTCTGAAGTCTATTCCTCCACCTTGGACCAGTCACTCTTCAGGGACACCCAGCTGGGCACTGTGGACTCTGCTCTGTCCTCGTCCATCCTGAGGAAACATCAGAAATAGTGATGAGACTGTGATGAAGGTAAATAATCTGTAGAGGTTGTAGTTAAATAATCCCAATTCACTGCATTTTTATCAAACAGGAACATTTCTAATCCATTCTGGATAACAACTGAATCAATAAATCAATGATGTCTCTGTATAATTTTCATGTTTTCAGAGTTTAAGCTGCTTTTTTTAACTGTTCCCTGCAGTGAGAAAAGAACTGGCACCTTTTCCAGCCCCTCATCCTGCAGCACTGAATGTGCTCTAAAGTTCTTTCCAGAGCAAACGTCTCTGCACTTGCAGCAACATGTTGTAGTCATGGATCCGTGAGGAGAACCGGATACAGGAAACGCCCCCACTTTGATCCCAAAACCCAACTGGTGGCCAACGGTGGTCCGGCAACGACGGGGACGCTGGTCCATCGGGCCGACAACACTGGTTTTCCACAGGCCAACATGGTGAAAGGACTGTCTTCAGCTCAGCCACTAAATTATCTGGTGCTACATAAACATGCTAGTCAGGACTTTTTAACTTCCCTCATTTGTTCTCCTCTTCAATTATTTCTATGATCCAAGTCCTCAAAGATCACTGCTCTATTTAAAATAGATGAAAGAAATGACACCCACTCCTGCATTTCTTTCACAGTGGTTCCACAACATAGAACAATAAACCACTGTGAGAAAACGTGCAACATGAACCCAAAATCCTGTTGGTGTCCTGTGATCCTGTGTGGATTTAGTTATTTAGTTTATTGTCTTAAATTGGTCCGGCTGAGAGACGCTAACTTGCCCACGATTAGATGTTGTTTGACAGGTAATATCCAAATATCCAGCTGTGACCTGGACTGTTGAACAGCTCTAATAACTCTAAGAGCTTTTCACCTGTCACAAAAAAGTTTTAAAATTTTGTTAATACCTGTTAAGACTCTCTAACAACGTTAACAGCATAATACTTGTCTGAACAGAATACTTTCACTTTTACTTTTACAACCTAATCAACAGCTTTATGGCGTATATATTACTACCATTAAAGCATTCTGGGAGGGTTTAAAGTTCTTTTAGGATCAGTAGCAAAGAGCAGAAAAATAAACTAAACTTCACTTAGAAAGATTATTCAACTATAACTAAAGCCAAACTATAAGAAAGTTAAATAAGCCCTATTCATTTATAATGTATAACGATGTTTTGTGCTAAAACTAAATATGAAGTCTTGTTGAATTTTCTTAAGCCAAGAATTCTTCAGCTCTATGCAGCTCTTCAATAGTCACAAAACTTTTCAAATCTTGATTTTATCTCCAAACACAACTGTCAATTCTTTTCAATAATGCTCTTCGTTTCCACTCACCTTGTCGGTCTTCAGTCTTCTGCTTAGTCTGAAAGGAATACTTTTACCTTTCCTTTTTCCTCTGTTAATGAACAACTTTATGGCTGTTGATTAATATTCCACTCCTATAAAAGCATTCTGGGAGGGTTCAAGATTAAAAGTTGTTTTGCTATTTTAATGCCATAAATATGTTTTTGCATTTAAATTAAAACTGACTAACTTAGTTAACTAAATAAGATTTATGATGCTTGACAGATTTGAAAGACTTGTTAAAGCAGCATTTCTGCAGCCCTGGAGTCCAGGAGGAGCAGCAGAGGTCAGAATGTGTCGGAGCGCGTTTAACTATTGTCTGCAGTTCCACGCGTGTCCACTGGGTGGCGGTAAAGCACCACGTGATATTTCTCCTTTTTGGAACTTCTTCAGCTGCGTTGAGCTTTAAATCTTCACCTGTCGCTCCCTTTAAGCTCTAAACTTTGCGGTTCTGTGTGTAGTTTGTTGGTTTAAATATTTTTGATGAATTCTGATGACGATGAGTGAAACTGTCAATGACCAATAGAAAGTTCGTCCATTGTTCTACACACATTTTCATTATTTATTGTCATTTTTGGGTCTAAATGGACCAGTTCTGTGAGCTGTTTTGCTTTTTCTGTGGACCAGATGTTCCAGGCAGGTTCCATCATCGGACACAGACGGAGACAGGTCACGTGACAACAGTCAGCCTTTAGTTCTTATTACAGGAGGATCTGGTTTATATACAGACACGTATCTGCAAAATACTAAAAAGTCTATGAACCCAAAGTACTAAAAAGTCTACATCCACGCACACGCGTGTATTAAGTGTTTATACACACGTGTGCGCGTACGTGCACACTGTATATTCATCTAATAACTGTTAGTTTCTAAAACACCAAAGTAGAGTCACTGAGGCACGGCTTCACCTCCTTTACACCGAGGTTTCCCTGAGCAGGTGTGATGAACTGTTGCAGAGGAAAAGCATGGAACATGTTAATAACCGGACACAAAAACACTCAGGTTATTGTCTGACGGCATCAGTGTCTCTGGTTGCATCTGTCTGAGGAGCATTGTGAAACCAGGAGCAGTGTAAATGAGGGGGGGGGCAGTGAGTGGATGCTGCATTCATCAAACACACAATAGTCAGAAGAGAAGAAGGAAGAACAGAAGCCCGTGTTCCTCAGTGTTGGTGTGGAGACGCCTGTTTGGAGGAGCAGGAAGCAGGCTGGACTCTTCCAGCTGGCTTTAATGCCACTTCTCTTCTGAGAACCTCCCAGCAGCTTTCTCTCCACCATCTTTTTACGCTGAAGCTTTTTGATCATTTCAGGTCAGATGTTCTTGGACTGAGGTTAAAAATGTTTGTTCTTGTGCTCGGAGCGAACCGATGATCCTCTAAAGTCAGGCATCCTAAAGGTGGATGTTTTCTGAGGCCTGGAGGCTTTAAAGTGGCGCTTTTACCCACTTGTCCTCGTTGTGTTGGAAACTTGATCCAAAAACCTTTTCTGGAGCTTCATGTTCTGCTTTTTTGAAGGAATGAAATGGTTTCATCAGCGCTGCCGGGGGCTGAGCAGGCTTCATAAATCTGAAGCTCTGAGATCCTTTAAAGATCTCCTGGAATCAGCAGATGGGGGTTTGATCCAAAACTGTAAGAATCAGTCAAGCTATCAAATCTTGACTCAGTCCAAGCGTGAACCAGTCCATCCAGAGCTGATTATGGCTCAGCCAGGAGGAAAGCACGGCCTGGGGGGGTTCATATGGAGCAGGCCCACTCTGGCTCTATTGCTACTGAAAACAGCCCTTCAGCACAGCAGCCTGGAATACAGTTCTGGAGAACACCTGTTCCCAACAGAACCTGTTTAAAACGGGACCAGTAAAGATGCCCGGCGTGACCACGACCACGGGGAGAGAGGGGGGGGGGCGGCAGAGACAGGCGGTAACGCCGCTGCCCACCGATTCACCTGGAAACAACAAAAACCCCAGCAGCTTGGACCCAATATGGCAGCGTGTTCCTCACAAACGCTCCTCAAACTCTCCCCACAGCTTCATTGCTAAACAGGATTTGGGTTTTTTTGTCCGTGCTAAATGGAAAGTGTTTGTCCTTTGGTGGTCCAACAGGACCACGATTGGGATGGATGGATGATTTGATGTTACTGAGAATAAAAACAGCTGAAAATGGAAGTGGAGATGTTTCAGAGCACCAGAGTTCAGAAAGAGTTTCTAATCAAACACTGCCTGTTGGGAATGATGAAGGATGGATTTTTATTTAATTTAGACTAATTTAGACTAATTTTAACATCCTTTATGCCAGTTCCATAGAGCGTGCACGCGCACACACACTAGCAAAGATGATATCCAAACAACAAATAAATGGGAGTCAAAAGAAATCATTTAAAGCTCATATGTCAGAGTCAAGGTCGAGGGTTTTCTATGGCCCCCGGGATGATATTGATTTATTATTAGAACCGGCCCACAGGCCACAGATGTTTTACACAGGCCAATACTACATTTCCCACAATGCAACGGTGACAGTCTGAGCAGGAGGTGGCTTCATTTAATTATTTATCAGTAGTCATTAGCATAACAGCAAAAGTTAACGTTCAGATACCCATAAAATGGCAAAAGGGAAGGTGGACACTGAGAACCGGGGGTTCAAACAAGGTGGGAGTGGGAGTACATGTTCACGGAGGCAGCTGGGAAACCTGGGTGTCTTCTGAGTGGAGAAAGGGTGGCGGTAATGAAAGAATATCATCTGAGACGCCATCATGAAGCTAAACACAGCCGATCTGTCTCTGAGCTTTGTCCTCCACACGCTTTTTGGTGGCCTCCAGCTCCCTCTGGAAAAACTCTGACGCGTCTCCATGGTGACTACAGGAACGCTGGTTGTTTTGCTCCCCTCTGTCAAGGAGCACCACAGCTGTTGAGTCTCCAGGAGCTTCTCTGGGCTGGTGTTCAGAGAAGAACTGGTGTTCAACAGCTTTGCCAGATGCTTCACATAGCGGGATATGTGAAACCTGGTTGTGGGGCGGAGCAAGCTGTTCGGATCGGCCGCAGACCGATGGACCATGTCTGCGTAGTCTGGATCCACAAGCCTCAGGATGTCCTTGTCCCCATGATGATACTGCAGCAAACTATCAATAGCGTCTTTCATGGGAAGAGTCCAGCGTGTGTGGTCCAAGACAAACACTCCACCACCAGTCTTCATGGGTCCAGTGCGGGCGCTCCTCGGCGAGGACTTCAGCGGCAGGGGCAAAGCTCCAGAGACGTCTGGAACACAAACAAAGCAATAATCTGAAAAACCCGATTATCGTTGACCCGCCCACTGATCTTTCAGGATCCTGGTCATCCTCTGCTGGAATCTCCTTTACACGTCCAGCAGCAGAGAGATGGAAGCTGACAGGTGGCGCAGGGGGAAGCGACGGCACAGCAGTCGCTGTTGCCCAGCTGGAGGAAGGTGTTGCCCCAGGAGCATCGTCTGGAGCGGGAGGGGGCACAAGAGCCGAAGGCGGATCCCTCTTCTGCATTTTGTGTTTGTCCCAGTCCAGAGGGAGCGGACGGCAGCCCGGTTCTCTGGACTCCAGCCCAAACCTTTCTCCAGTGTCTCTGTCAGAGAGGTGAACGCAGGGCACTTGTCTTGTCCCGTCACTGCCATGGAAGCAGAGTTCAACTCCCACATTGAGGCAGGGTCAAAGACAGCAGGGAGGACGGCGCCGGGCTTCTTCATGTCTACCGGTCGCTGAAAGTTCCACCGCACAACGCCGGTCATGGCCTGGGCCGGAACAGTTCAGGGGAGACCTGCGTACCCGTGACCCACTGGGCCTGCTGGAAATGGTAGCCCTCCTGCTGAGATGTACCACGGACAGGGATCCAGACGGGGACTTTGGCACCTTCGCCCGCTACGTGGTTTAGCTGAAGGGTCCCTCCGTCCCTGTACATTATCCCCTCAGACAGTTCTGGGTCACTGAGGCAACCACGGAGGATGTGAACCCTCTGAACGCGCCACGTCTTCAGCATGGATAGGGTTAGGGTTAGCATGGAGCATTTTTCAGTTTGAATGACGGCAAACAAAGAAGATGGCTGATCTCACCTGTCCATCCAGTGGTAGCCGGCCTTTCCACCCCAGCGTGGCTGTACCTCTGGGCCATTCCTTGCTACATCGGATGCAGGGACCTTTCTGTCTCAGCCTGAACCATCACCCAGGACACAATGAGCCAGTTCTCATTCATCACTGCCAAACTGGACATGGCTCCAGATGCCAGTGTCACCTTCCTCGCCATCTTCCTCGTGTGGTCCGACCTGAAAACCTGCCCCAACGTGCCCTGGAGGAGCTTGGTCAGAGACGGCTGTTGACGCTTGAACTCATCCAGCAGGCAGTCAGTCAGGTAGAATCCGGACACAGACACCCCACCCCAACCTTCTTGTAAGTCAGGAATGCAGGCAAAAGGTTAGTAAAGCGCACGGGCAGCTTCTCCACCCATGGAGGGTTGTCAGCGGACCAGTTCCTGCGACAGGCCTTGCAGCAGAGTCGCGAGGAAAAGATCAAATACTGGCCACGGACGCTGACGATCACTCCAGGTCTGCCCACGCCTGCAGAGACCACCTGAGGACGAGGACAGCTATGGAGGCACGGCAGGATGTCATTGTTCCTCAACCTGACCATGATGTGGCTCTCTGGCTTCCAAATGAAAAATGGATGGAGCTGAAAAAAGTTGGGGGACGGGAGCTCAGCCACCATGTCCAGTAGCTCCGGCTGAGGAGGAAGACGCCAAAGAGAAATTGCGTTCCCAGGGTTATGCACTGGTCGGGACCCAGGCCACAACCCAAGTTGTTGAAGCTCCGTCCTCATCCACAGCTTTTGATGTTGTGAGCAGATCCACTTGCTCATGTCGTGGTCAGGGACAGGCATGGGAACAGGAGCTATGGGAACTAGGATAAAGTAAAGAAGACAGTTGAACAACATAAAGTTATCATTACTGAACAGACTATTTCAGTGCCCCCGCCCTCACATGATATAAACACACGATACAAGGAAACAAACACGCGCCTCGGACACTTGGCTTCATTCCAGAGCTCACACGTCAGATTTTTTCCATGTCAGTGACAAAGAATCGTGTCAATTTGAATCACCCCGGGACACTTTATTATTGTTCAACACCCCACGGAATGGGGGAAATGGACATGGTTTAACATCCCACTCTTTTGGTCTTGGGTAGAGTCCGTCAAAGGAGGCACTCTGCCGTCAGAGGTCTGTGCCGTGCAAGAGTCAGGTCCTGAAAACAAGTGCAGACTTGCTATTAAGAAATTACAGTCACTTCACCTGATGACAACATGGAAAGAACAGTCAGCTGGACATTACAGAGACATCAGGTTGTTCATCAGCCCTAAATAAAAAGAAAAGGAAACTGTTTTTCAACGAAGCATGCAAAGAGAACAAAAACAAACACTTACCCTCCTCCTCATAGTCAATATCAGTTCATCATTGCACGGATCAATTCATAGTCCTCACGACGGTTATTATCACACCAACATATGAAGAGTAATATTAAAGGAACTCGGCCGGAACATCAAGAACACAAAAATAATAAGATAAGTTTCAGATTTGGAGAGGAATTCTTCATGGAAAGGAACGGAACTCCAGCTCTGAAACCTATTTTTCAGAAACCTGTCTTTGCTCCTGGTGGCACTCTCGGCAGGGCGGCTGCTGCTACTGGCATAGCATCTGCACACAGATGAAAAGAAAAACAACAGAAATCAGATACGGCATGGACTTTGTTTGTCTGACATGAAATAAATGTGGTAACGGTGTATTACAGCTCTGGACTTGCAGATCAGAGTTATGGATGCTCAGCATCTCCCTTTCCATCTCCACGTCCTCCTCCATGGCTGTGTTAAAGACAGAAATACCGGCTACAGGTTATTAGTAGAAAAGAAAAAAACCTTTTCCCAAAGTTGAACTTGTCACATGAAGGAATGAGCATACCCAGGGGCTCAGCTGGGGCCTTCATGGGATGCTCAGCAGGTGTGGAAGATGTGGTGGGCTGCTGCCTCTTCAGCAGGTTCTGCTGCAACCTGGACATTCGTGTACCTGGAACGCAGCGCCTGCCTGTGACAAAATCAGCATAGCCATCACCTCTGCTGTCCCAGATCTCCTTCCACCTGCTCTTGGCTCGGGCACCAAATCCAACCAGCTGGTCGTCTTCAGATGAGGCAGTCACTCCATCCCCTCTTCCGGCCTCATAAGTGAGGAGAGCCTGGATTTCTTGGAAACTGAGGGCATAACTCACAAATGACTGGAGGCTGTCCTTACTGTGGCTGTCAGCCATACAGAGACCTGCTGCCTCCTCGCTCTGCACGTTCTTGATCAGATACACGGTGGATCCTACGTCATTCTGCAAAAGCCATCTGAATGACTTCCCTTTATATTTACCAAACTGCAGGACACAGTCTCCCTGCACCTCCATCTTATCTGAGGGATCCCCCCTCTTTGCCGGATGACGGCCAAAGCGTTCTGCCGTACGAGGTCCTCCCTCATGGCCGCAGACTTGTCCTGAGGAGTGGAACTCACCCGTTTGGCTTCATCAGATGGCTCCTGGAGGAGAAACCCAAGAGGCCCCTTGCGGAACACGACCTGAAGTTTCCCAGGGAAAAAGGCGAATTGCTTCTGCATGTTGAGCTGACATAAAGGAAAAATGTCTATTAATTTTCTCATTTTTATTAGACACTGATAAAACAGTTCCACCCATTTTTCACATCACACCTGATAAATGTGATCAAAGGAATCTTAGGCCAGTAAAAGATAAAGTGTGGTACCATGTGTAAAGCTCTGTGTGTGTGTGTGTGTGTTGTGTGTGTGTGTGTGTGTGTGTGTGTGTGTGTGTGTGGTGTGTGTGTTTGTGGTGTGCGCACACATGCAATTATCATGTAGGTGTGAAAGTGTAAGATCAAGGTTGTTGGGGTGTCGATTCAGGAGTTCAGAAGGTCAGTACCTGGTGTGGCTAGTGAGGAAAAGACTGGAAAGTGATGGTGTGTGTGTGTGTGTGTGTAGGTGTGTGTTTGTGTGTGTGTGTGTGTGTCTGTGTGTGAGAGAACATGTTGGGGGGGGGCAGGAGGACAGTATCCCCTCTCAAAGACATTGGAAACAAAAACACACATTTGATGTAATAAAATGTAATACTACCACTACTAATATTACTACTAATAATAATTATAGTAATAATAATAATAATACCGAGATTTCAGTGCCACGACAAGTAAATCGGTTACTTGAATATAAAATATGAACAAGTTCATTCATCACTATCGTGTAATTTAATTTATGAAAAACTAGCTTGACAAGATATGAGTATATTGTAGCATGACAAATACAGTACATTATAATTTAGGGCCAATTATAACACGTTCCTTGCTAATTTAGGACAGAATTGACCACAGCCTATGCACAATTACGAAAAGTTTCCTCATTAATTTAGTAGGAAATCAAGCCCAAACTTACCTTCAGCGAAGTTTACCAAAGAATGAACCAAGAATGGCCGATCCTCCGGAGAGGAGCCGCTCTTCATAGAAACGGCAGAACAGCGCCACGGGATGATAGCGGCCGGAAATATATTGCGTCCGTAGTGGTTTAGCACTACCATTGAAAATGAATGGGAAACGTTTTGAAGGCGTTTCACCTCTCATCCAAGAGCCGTTCTAGGCAGATTTGATGATATGACGCTCATAGGCTATGTAGCCTTTTCTTTTTGGGGGGAATGGATTGGAGGCTGCTCCAACATTGACGTTTGGACTGTGACAAAGCAAAATGGACAACCTCCACCTGAATAAGTGTTTCAAGAAAACAAGTTTGAGTGTATTAACTTCAAAAGGCCATTTTCTTGCACCTTCTCTCGCTTACGGCCATACCACCCTGAGAACGCCCGATCTCGTCCGATCTCGGAAGCTAAGCAGGGTCGGGCCTGGTTAGTACTTGGATGGGAGACCGCCTGGGAATACCAGGTGCTGTAAGCTTTTTGCACTCTTCCACTGGGTCAGCAGAGGCCGCCAGTGTTCCTGATAATTATCCAGCCAGATGTAATTCACTTCTTTAGTACTTCTAACATTGAGATTTAATGTTGCACTATTGTACATCGTTTGAGATTTAATATTTGTGTGTGTGTGTGTGTGTGCGTGCGTGCGTGCGTGCGTCCGTGCGTGCGTGCGTGTGTGTGTGTTTGTGTTTAAATAAAATTGAATTTCCCACTTTGGTCCACACTATTGTCAATATTTCTTTCTTCAACAAAAGCCAACTCAAGGCGGCAGATTCCTGAATTGAAAACAATATCTAAAGAACTCAAGTATCATACTAACAACACTAATATTCCATCTGTCTATCCCCAACTGAATTAACTCCGCACCTATCTCATCAGGTTTCACACACTGGGCCCCTGGGCCCGGGACCCCTGGGCTCCCCCCTGGGCCCTGGACTTATCTCCATACACTGCATAAATGGCTGATGCTAATGCACTTTGATGCATTAATGCACTTAAACTTTGAATTTTCAGGTTCCAGTTCAGATGATGAATATTGAGAAGAGATTTGAAACCTATCGTGACCAGATGTTTAACACATCGGTCCTTCACCTCCCATTTAACAGCTCTCACTCCATGTTGCTGCTGTTGCCGGACGACATGGCAAAACTGGAGAATGCAATTTCTGCCGCTCATGTTACCAAATGGCTGAAATGGATGAAATACAGGTGTGGAATTGCATCACATATAAAGAGCCTTAAAAAAGAAACATTTGCCTTGTAGAGTCTCACTTTATTCCTCCTTAGAATGTTTCTGAATCCACTCTTAAAATAAAATAGGTGGCTGAATAGCACAATTTTAATCTGGTTTGATACAACACAACACTGGATGATCTCAGCTGAAGATCCTGGAGCTGGCATATGTATTTACCCACGTATAATGCTGCCTGCTAAAGTATAACCACACAGAGAGGCCTGCATACACGTGCAACGCTATTGTGGAACGACGGGGGCGCACAGTCCAGGAAGGCCAGATGAATGTGACGTAATCATCTGTGTGGTTGAGAACGCCTTCAGTTCTCTTGTTAGAATCTTGACCCAGGTGTCGTCCACATATCTGAACCAGTGGCTTGGGCCGGTTCCTGTGAAGGATGTCGGGCTCGGGTTTCAACCTTCTCCCAGTATACTGTAGACTGGCAACTATGGGAGATACTGGTGAGCCCGTTGCACCACCATGGTTCTGCCTGTAGAGGCCTTCTCTGTACTGGAGGTAGTGGGTGTTCCAACACAGGTTCCAGTATGGTGCAGATTTGGGCCGGTGTTAAGTGTTCTGTCTGCAAGGTTCTGTCTGGTGGATGTGGTCTCTATTGTCTCGGTGGTGCACGTGACGCGTCCAGTGGCTTTGATGTAAAGCACAGCAGCCTTTTGGGTTGTAAGCTTTGATTCAAAGAAAAAAGTCTTTCTCCTAAAGTGTTGCTGCTACACCCACAGACATTAATCGTTAAAGGTTAAGCTGAAACCATCACGACACCAAGACAACTCATCTCTCTCCAACTGCAGATTTTTTGATCCAGAATCAGATCTGCCGCCTCATTCTTTGACCCTCCCACCAAGTATCACCCTCTAAAAGAGACAAGCTTCGTACTGAAGCACTTCGTACTAAAGGTCCACCACCGCAGGAACCCAGCATGCATGGTTGGATGCAGATCTTAAAGGAGACAGCAGATATAAGGAGGAACCTGAGGTTCTTAGGAACCCAACACGTGGTGTCGGGCCCACCCTTGATTCAGATCCCTGTGTGGCGCTGCCCAGACTGAGGACAGGCGGAGAGGAAAACACTCCAGTTGGGTCAAAGCCGTCCAAACCGGTCCAGTCAACTCTTGTTGAGCCGCTGTCCGTTGCCTTCATGGTGACTGAGGCATCAGGTGACCATCAGAGGCCGAAGGTAGATCCAAAACCCCAACGCGATGATAAGGGCGGCGAGGAGTTACATGTGTTAACGACGGCTCCGCCTCAGGCCTTCAAAACAACGACCCGCAGCGTCGGCTGCATGTGCGACATTGATGCTGATGACCTTGAGCAAGAGCAGAGCCAGTGTGCAACAGCAGGAGCAACAGATGAGTCCATCAACTGTGCTGCAAACCAGGTTATTAACACCTCCTCGTGGACCAGACCCTGGTTCATTCCACACACACCCTCCTGGACCAGACCCTGGTTCATTCCAAACATCTCCTCCTGGACCAGACCCTGGTTCATTCCACACACCCCCTCCTGGACCAGACCCTGGTTCATTCCAAACATCTCCTCCTGGACCAGACCCTGGTTCATTGCAAACACCTCCTCATGGACCAGACAGTGGTTCATTCCAAACACCTCCTCCTGGACCAGACGCTCCACCAAACGTCTCCCAGCATCTCCACGTCCCACCACAGTCACTGTGCACTGTTAGTAACAATGCGTGGACGTCTCCTGCTTCTGTGGCTGACAGTTGATCATCTCTGGCCAATCTATGATGTTCAGAGTTCTCTTTTCGTGGTCATTTAAATAGAGCAATCTAAATGTGCATGCACCATATGTCCAGCAGGTGGCAGTGCTCGTTTTTATAAAGTAGTTCCAGATTTCCTACCGTGCAGGATACTGCAAACAGAAATGATCTGAATTGTCTTCAACAGATCACAGCTTATATGGGTAGAGATTTCCCTCTCCTCATCCCTCTCTGTGTCTTACTCACCATCATTGTTCACCTCTGAAACAAGCCTCCAAAATCAATTTGTCACTTTCCTTTATTCTTTCTTTATTTACACATCACCATTTTACAGGAATATTATTACAATTATTTTGTTAAAGCCATATTTCAATGTACAGTTTTGCATGAAAATATACAAAAATAAAGTTGGATCTGTTGTATATCTGCCTCCTTTTGTCTCGCTGTTAGGAAACGGTGCCTGATTTCCTGTTGCGCTTTGCTCGACTTGTGGCTGAAAAGCAGATAAACTCAAAGTGTTTGCTCTGGTCCATGTTGGGGAAGGGAGGGGGGCCTGCGTGGAGCCTCTTGATGAAGTGGACCTCTCTTTGGTTCTGCCTTGTCTTGGAGGCTTTGACGGGCCTCCCTTTCCGACTGAAGGCAACGTACCAGCCTTCAACCTTAGCATTCTGCAGAGCTGTGTAATTGTTTTCCAGCACTATCTCTGAGAAGATGCACTCCCTGCTCCGACCGTTGGGCTGGAACACAGAAAGGTTCTCTATTAATCCATTAACTGTCCCATCTGGACATTACAGACGGGAGACAGCTAAAGACGTGTTTCTGAGCTACAGCAACTAGTGGAGCAGGTAACGGGGCCCCTTTTGAGAACCCCCAAATGTCCCCGTAGCAGCTGTAACGGTATGTTAGTAGTGACGGTACCACCAGCTCAGCTAAAAGGAGGCTACAGGTTCAAACACAGACATGTTTTGGATCTGAATTTTGATAGTTGATCCCACTCCAAACACTGGCTGCCAGTGAGGATGGATGCAGGTTCCATGCCTCTGATGTCTTCACTGACATGAAACAGGTGAACATCAACCCTACTGAAATGTTCAGGTGAGGGGCCTAATGTCAATTGTGCTCATTATCAGTGTTTTCTACAGCAAATGTGTGTGTATGTGTGTGTATGTGAGAGAGAGAATAATTATTATATTGTTATCATTTAAATGCATTTGTATGTTTAGCACCTAAGTGCATGGAGAAGAAACAGTGTTTTTCACCTCTCTTGATTTAGTACACTTGTCCAGAGCACCAGATTTACTGTGAGGTTGTTATCTGAAACCCTAAAAGCATCTTGGGAGAAGGTGAAAATTCCACGTGGATAATGAGCTGATGTGAATAAAGGAAGGAGATTTGCAGGGGAGCAGCAGAGCGACGGAGGGTGTTCCAGAGTGAACTGCTGCTTGCTCTCCCTTGCAAGGTACCTGTGTTTGTGTCTTTTGTTGATTCACACAGGGTTTTGCTGGGTTGCTCTGTTTCAACTCTAATATCCAGCCTGGAAGTAACAAATGCTGGACTAACTTTTCAGCATCACGGTGGGTCAGTAGCTTCCTGATCTTTGTGATGTTTCTCAGGTAAAAAAAAGGCACTTCTAGAGACTAATTTAATGTGTGAGTTGAAGGAGAGATTTTGGTCAAAAGTTACTCCTAGATTCCTCACAGAGAGACTAGATGTTAATGAGATACCATCTAGAGTGATCATGTGATCTAATCTATCTCTGAGAGGTTCAGGACCAAACACCATGACCTCAGTTTTTCCTGGGTTAAGGAGGAGGAAATTTGAAGACATCCAGGACTTTATGTCTTTAAGACAGGTCTGAAGCTTCACTAACTTCTCTGTCTCCTCTGGTTTCATGGATAAATAAAGCTGAGTGTCATCAGCATAACAATGAACATTTATCCCATGCTGCCGAATAATGTTCCCTAAGGGAAGCATGTACAAGGTGAAAAGGATTGGTCCAAGTACAGAACCTTGAGGAACTCCATGGCTAACCCTACTGTATGAGGAGGGAACACCATGGACATGAGCAAACTGGTATCTATCAGATAAATATGATCTAAACCAGTCTAGTGCTGTCCCTTTAATCCCAATCACATGTTCCAGTCTCTGTAACAGGATGCTGTGATCAACTGGATCAAAAGCAGCACTGAGGTCCAGCAGAACCAGCATAGAGACCAGTCCATGATCGGAAGCTATGAGAGGATCATTAGTGACTTTAAGAAGTGCTGTTTCTGTGCTGTGATGAGCTCTAAAGCCTGACTGAAACATCTCAAACAGGCTGTTGCTCTGCAGGTGCTCCAGTAACTGAGTCACCACCACCTTCTCAAGAACTTTAGAGATAAAAGGAAGGTTGGATATCGGCCTATAATTTGATAATACGTCAGGATCCAGTGATGGTTTTTTAAGCAACGGCTTAATCACTGCCACCTTGTAGGACCGGGGTACATAACCTGACACTAAAGAACCATTGATCTGGTCCAGGATAGAGCTGCCTATCAATGGTAAAACATCCTTCAACAGGTGTGTTGGGATGGGATCTAAAAGACACGTGGTGGTCTTGGATTTCTGAATTAGCGATGACGCCTCAGAAAAATATATAGGGGTGAAGGAGCTTAAGGGCTCGTTGGAGAACCTGTATGTTCCCACAGTCAGCACATCTGGTGATGGTCCAGTTGTTGGGATGGCCTGGTTAGCTTTCTCTCTGATAGCTAGAACTTTATCAGTGAAGAAGCTCATGAAGTCTTCACCACTAAGGGAAGAAGGGATACGTGGATCTAAAACACTGTGACTCTTAGTTAATTTGGCCACAGTGCTGAAAAGAAACCTGGGGTTGCTCTTATTTTCCTCAATTAAAGAAGAAAAATAAGCTGTTCTAGCCTTGCGAAGGGCCTTTTTGTAAACTAATAGACAGTCTTTCCAGGCTACATGATAGCTGTCTATTTTACAAGAATGCCACTTCCTTTCCAGTCTTCACACTTTCTGCTTGAGGGTCCTGATATGTGAATTATACCAGGGGGCACACCTCCTCTGATTTACTATTTTCTCTTTCAGGGGGGCAAAAGAATCAAGCGTGATTCTCAGTGAGGTTGCTGCACCTTCAGCAATAGAGTCGACCTCAGCAGGGCTCAGATTATAATGATTGATCCCTGGGGAAACACACGGTGGTCCTGGGATCAGCACAGGGATCACTTCCTTAAACTTAGCTACAGCATTATCTGAAAGACATCTGCTATAGTAAGACTTTGTTCTGAGCATAGAAGAATCCTTAATCATAAATGTAAAAGTGATCAATGAATGATCTGACAGGAGGGGGTTCTGAGGGAACACTGACACATGTTCTACCTCAACACCATAAGTCAGAACTAGATCTAGGGTGTGGTTGAAGCTATGAGTTGGTTGGTTTATCTGCTGGAGGACACCAACTGACTCAAGTAATGAAATGAAGCCATTTCTAAAGCTGTCATTTACAACGTCTATATGGATATTAAAGTCTCCAATGATAATGACTTTGTCCGTTCTAAGGACCAAGTCAGATAAGAAATCAGAGAACTCAGACAGGAACTCTGAATGTGGCCCAGCAGGGGGCCGATATACAACTACAAACAGAAGTGGCTTTTTTGTCTTCCAGCTCAGATGAGTGATGCCAAGAGTCAGGCTTTCAAATGAACTGGAGCCATGTTTTGGTCTAGAATTAATTAATAACTTGGAGTGATAGATTGCTGCCACTCCCCCTCCTCGACCAGTAACACGTGGAATATGATAATTAAGATGGGTAGGAGGAGTAGATTCATTTAAGCTAACATACTCCTCCTGAAGCCAGGTCTCAGTAAGACAAAATAAATCAATGTGATGATCCGCTATCAGGTCGTGCACTAACAGGGATTTACACAAAAGAGATCTAATATTTAACAGTCCACACTTAATTGCGATATTAGTTTCTCCAACTTGTACTTTGGTATTAATTTTAATAAGATTATGGTGATTGACCGCTCCCCTGCTCTGTGCTTGGGGAACTTTTAACCGTGGAACAGAGACTACCTCTATAGTGTTAAATATGTTATTGTTGGTGGATGAGGGTTCTAAGGAAGCAGCAGAGAGGTGTGTAAGACTACACCTCTGCATCCTGGTCTGGACCCTGGATTGTCAGGTCACTTTGGGTCTAATAAAATTAGCCAAATTATTAGAAATGAGAGAGGCACCATCCCGTGTGGGATGGACACCGTCTCTTCTGATCAGACCAGGTTTTCCCCAAAAAGTGTTCCAACCGTCTAAAGGCCACCTGGTTATCGGGGCACCACCGTGACAGCGACGACATGCGGCTAAACATCTCCTCGCTGGCCAGATTGGGGAGGGGACCAGAGAATGCTCCGGAGTCCCACATCGTTTTTGCGTAGTTACACACCGACTCCAAGTTAATTTTGGTGACCTCCGACTGACGAAGCTGGGTGTCGTTGGCTCCGATGTGAATAATAACTTTACCAAATTTACGTTTACGTCTCGCCAGCAGCCGTAAATTTGCTTCTATGTCGCCCGCTCTGGCCCCCGGAATGCTCTTAACTATGGTGGCTGGAGTCGGCTTCACGTAGCGCAAAACAGAGTCGGTTACCAGGGTCGGTTTCTCAGCGGGTGTGTCGCCGAGTGGGGAAAAGCAGTTAGCCACGGGAAGCGGGTGGTGGGGCACCGTGGGCCTTTGTTTTGGGGCTCCGCTTCCTGCGAACCGTCACCCAGCCGCCCTGGCTAGCCGGCTGCTGCCGGGGGACCGCTAGCTGAAGCTACGCTAGGCGGCTCCGCAGCAGCTAGCTTCTCCTGGCTACCTGACGCAACTCCAGCTAACTCCAAGCTGCGGAACCGCGTCTCAAGCTCGCCAAGTCTCGCCTCCATAGCCGTAAATAAACTCCACTTTCTGCACCTATTCCCTTCACTAAGGGAGGCAGAGGAGTAACTAAATATTTCACACGCTGAACAGACAAAGACACCGGGTGAAACAGACGGTGAGGCCATGCTAATGCTAATAATCGGCGAAGCCCGGTATTTGTTTAATATGGGTTGTTTCTCACTGTTGTTATCGTGTGACTAGAATGTCCCAAGTGTTCAAATTTTAAGTAAAGTGAATACAACACACCAAGTGTTCAATATTAAGTGAATACAACACACCGTGCACAATGCAACCAACGAACGATTGAGAAGACAGGAAGTGACGCAATACGTTACCAGGAGGAAGTAAAATGGAGACTCAACGGCTAACTCTTGGTTATTGATGTGGCGGTTGGCTCCTGTCCGTCACCTCATGGTTGTGTCTGTTCCCCAAGAAATACAGTGTTTATATTCCCAAATTCTCCATCAAAGCGTCATACTCACTGAAGACTGTGTTGACTGAAATGGGAATGGTAGACATGTTTGGTGACAGAGCAGACTTGAGTGGTATTGCAGAGGGGCAACAACTGGCAGTCTCAGACGTAGAGGTGTAAAACAGGAACAGCATCAACAATGAGCACAGATTTCTTTCTGACAATTAATTATGTCTGGTATTTCTTGTGGTTGTCCATCAAGCTACCCTGGATGTTGATGAGGCTGGAGCCACTGCCGCAGCTGCTACAGGCATCACAATAACACTTCACTCCTATTATTATGTTCCAGTCCTGAAGTTCAATCGTCCCTTCATGGTTATCATCACTGACCACAGCTCAGATAATATCCTCTTCATGGGCAAGATTACCAACCCAAACATCTGATGCACTAAATGCCTGTTTTGCACAATAAGAATTGCATCACATACAAAGAGCCTTAAAAAAGAAACATTTGCCTTGTAGAGTCTCAATTTATTAGAATGTTTCTGAATCAGCTCTAAAAATAAAATAGGTGGCTGAATAGCACAATTTTAATCTGTTTGAGACGGGGCTCCTGCTGTGAGCGGCCGACGACAGACGGGGCTCCCGCTGTGAGCAGCCCACTACAGACGGGGCTCCCGCTATGAGCGGCCGACTACGGACGGGGCTCCCGCTGTGAGCGGCCCACTACGACGGGGCTCCCGCTGTGAGCGGCCCACTACAGACGGGGCTCCCGCTAGGAGCGGCCGACTACAGACGGGGCTCCCGCTGTGAGCGGCCGACTACAGACGGGGCTCCCGCTGGAGCGGCCGACTACAGACGGGGCTCCCGCTGTGAGCGGCCCACTACAGACGGGGCTCCCGCTAGGAGCGGCCGACTACAGACGGGACTCCCGCTGTGAGCGGCCGACTACAGACGGGGCTCCCGCTGTGAGCGGCCGACTACAGACGGACTCCCGCTGTGAGCGGCCCACTACAGACGGGGCTCCCGCTGTGAGCGGCCGACTACAGACGGGGCTCCCGCTGTGAGCGGCCGACTACAGACGGGACTCCCGCTGTGAGCGGCCGACTACAGACGGGGCTCCCGCTAGGTGCGGCCGACTACGGACGGGGCTCCCGCTGTGAGCGGCCCACTACGGACGGGGCTCCCGCTGTGAGCGGCCGACTACAGACTGGGCTCCCGCTATGAGCGGCCGACTACGCCGACTACAGACGGGGCTCCCGCTGTGAGCGGCCGACTACCCGCCCTGCTGAGGCAGAGCCGTACTGGGATGGAGCGTTACCGCGGCGATCCAGCTCAGTGGGCTACATTGCCTCGGCTGAGGAGTACGACAGTGTGAAGTCCCGCAGTGAGCTGATGTTTGAGAAACAGTCTGGGAGACACGGACTGGTGACCCGAGTCACACACGCTGCCAGTACGTTTCCAGAAACATTTAAACACATGAGATATAGAAGCATGTGAGCTTTGGTGTCTGTGTGGAGCTGTGAAACCACAAGAAGAGGGAGGAGCGAGTGATCAGCTGTACGCAGAGATCAAGCCGGCTGTGGATGGAGCCACTACATCATTAAACACATGCGCAACAAGAACGACGACAATGAGCTCAGAGGGTTCAAACAGAGTCCTCAACCC
>NW_026621981.1:15000-30974 GCF_003711565.1 Takifugu flavidus | reverse complement strand
ACGGCCAATCATCAGCAAAGGTCACCGGAGGTCACAGAGCCTGGGGCAGGAGGAGGAAGCTCGGCAGCACTGACTGGCTTCCTGTTCTGGGCAAAACAATTTATTTTACAATAAAGAGACTCCAAAACACTAAATAGACAAATGAGAGCGAAAACATCAGATGGAACGAAGAAATGACAGCTGCTCGTTTCTCACATCTGCTTCAGATGGAAGATCCGACATGACAGTTGTTGGATTTCATCACAAAAAGCAAACTTGTTCACCCTGATTTGACTCGACTTCTTCAGTCCTCGGGGAGGATCATCGTCAGACTTAATGAAAGCCTCTGAAAGCCGTGATTTTAATGCATATGATCAGGATTTGTGCTGCTGATGCTCTCTTTATCTTCCTCTCAATGACATCGGCGTGTTGCTCAGCATCACTGCCGCTAACAATAGCCTGTCAGCTAGCAGCCGCGCCGCGGAAAACCGGCACTTTTTCAAGAGAACACAATATCGCTTTGGAATTTATATGTTCGGTGACAGCGGAAAAACAGCAACTGACACCGTTTATGTCATTTAAATACTTTTTTGGAAGGAAAACGAGACCTACCCCATTTCATCCCACTATTCCTGGTTTCCGTCTTCTTCTTTGGTTTTACTGAAAAGTGGTTTAGAGCGTCATCAGCGCTCGACTGCCCCCAAGTGGCCACAGATGGAACCGTCGGTGGGTCCGTTCAACACTTTAGTCGTTAAATTTAATAGTTTATCTTTAAAGAGCTTAAGTCAACATAGTGGGTGAAAAGAAATAAAACTTAAAAAGGCTAGTTAATCAGACTTGATGTTTTTCTTCAGCAGCAACTGTTGAAACATTGAACGTGGAGTTTATCAAATAAAAAAAAACACATTTTGATTAAAGTTTATAAATGTCGGATAATTTAATCAGATAGGCTAGGCTAATTTATAAAGCTAGGCTAGATTTGAAATGCAAACTTAAAGCAATAACTTTAAATTCACCACACATGTACAATATTTCCTTATAGCGACAGGGTCGTTCAGAAAAAGGAATGTTAATATCTTTAAAGGGGGACTCCGTAACGATACAAGACATTTAATAAAGATACAGGGGGGAAGAAAGTCTGTTGGTAAATTTTATTTAGTTTATAGTGACATCATCCAGCATAAACTCTCGTCTCTTCCTAAAAATAATAGGATATAAAGTTATTGAAGCCATAAATTGTAAATAAGACCTCTAAACAGAATTCGTGTTTCGCCTCGCTGTTTCCATGGTGATAGACCAGATCAGCTGATCAGAACCATGGACAGAGGCGGAGCGGCGCTCTGCTGCCCCTGGCGGCCGAACACAGGAGCAGCAGGACATGAGTGTGTTTGGTGTGTGTTTATCACCTGTGTGTTCTCTTCCCCGTCAGACTCTGGGCGTCTGTAAAACCCTCGAGGTCGCCGGGCCAGGTGTCAGGTGACAGTGATGGTTTGTAGCTCCGCCCCCTCCGAGCCACCAGTCAGCAAACGTCCCACATTAAGACAAGAAGGAGACGATGGACGAGGACCGAGGCCGCGGGTGTGAGTCCCTCCTGACAGGTTTGGAGCGCTGCTGGAGGTTCTGCATGGATGGTTAAGGGCCCCCCAGGGGCCTCAGCCCTCTCAGTTCGGCGGGGGGGCTTTTAACGGTGTTCCACAGGGAGCTCAGAGAGTCACCAAAGTTCTTGTCAATCCGACACCCCGAGCGGAGCTCTGGGGGGGCCACAACTGACCGCAGCACAGACAGCTGCTCTGGTCCGACCTCTGCTCCCCCCCCAAACTCAGCTGTCAATCACCCCCCCACCCAGTGAAGGAGCCTTTTCATTGTGAAATGGTCACATTTAATGGTTGAAACCTGCCGTTGTATATACATCTATAAAAAAGACCCCAGGTACAGGTTACGACATTCTACTGCTAATACATACATTATTATTATCATTATTATTAAATAATAAACCTTTTGTTTAATGTTAAAGTTACATATCATAGTTTTACAAAATAGGATCAAACAGAAATTAAGTCATAATGAACGTCTGCAAAAAAAACTAAAGTCCTATATGTGTGTTTATTAATTGTCCATAAAGTAAAAGTACAAGAAAAGACATCGATACTCGGAATAACGTAATGTTTAACTGCTGATTTCGGCTATTGAAATGCAAACTGCAAAAAGACAAAAAGGCGTCAGAGAGCAGATAGTTTTACAGCCCAGGTCCAAACGTCTGGCGTTCCGTCTCACATTCGCTCCCGTTTTCTTTGATTCTTTTCCGATCCGGCTTCCTTTCATCCATCGCTGAGCAGAGTAAAGCTACGAGTCTAAATAAGCCAGACGACGGCGTTAGTCCAGGAACACGCCGTCCCTCGGGGAGCTTTGCCACTTTTTTGTCAAATGGTTGGTGTAGGTCAACAGGAGCTGCGCACACACACACACACACACACACACACACACACACACACACACACACACACACACACACCTGTGGGTTTTTAACCCAGGACAAAGGCCGACACAGGCTTGTTTGTTGAAGCGGGTGAAACCGTCGAGTCTTTGGCATGATGATTTAGCTGCATGGGGTTGCTACGGTAACAAAAACACACACATGCTGGGCATGTATGTGTGTGTTTGTGTGGTCAACATAAGGAAAAATCGATCAATAAAAAAGGATGGTTCTTGGTGATTCCAAATCGACAGTAATCTGCAGTTGCTCCTCGCGGCCACCAGGGGGCGACACAACACCGTTTATGGCGATGTCGCGGCTCCTGCTGTTGATGGTGACGATGATGATGATGATGATGAAGATTTCAAAAGTTCCTCTGAAGAATTTCACCTTTAATCTAAAAAAGCTCATTTTTTAATCGTCCAATTTCACTTAAGTCATTGCGGTGTATTTGAACATGTGATGGACAGAAATGGTCGATGCACTGTCTCCTCCCAACATGTGCAAAATAGAAAAAAAGACCAGTCGCCTCCTCCTCCTCCTCATCTCCATCCTCTTCCTCCTCTTCCTCCTCCTCCTCCTCATCTCAATCCTCTTCCTCCTCTAACCCTTCAGGACTAAATCCTGTTAATCTGCAGGAGACAGAAACCAAATAAAACATCTAATCATCTCATAAAGGTCTTCTGCTGCTTTTTACCTCACGAAGAAATAAAATAAATACAAAAAAATAAAAATACATCCAACTACTGAAAAGTTTCTGGTTGTTTTAAGAGAGAAGAAGCAGTTCGACGCAAAAGTTCTGCTGTACAAAGAAGGTCAGACTGAAAAAGCAGATAATTGTGTGTGTGTGTGTGTGTGTGTGTGTGTGTGTGTGTGTGAGCGTGCTCACCACATGAACAGCGGCAGCATTCCTAACAGCAGGGGGGAGAAGAACGTGAGGACTCTGGCAGCTCTGCCCACTGGGGGGTCGGCCTTCTGTGGGGCGTTGGAGGAGGGGATGGGGGACGTCTTCGTCTCTGCAGAACAAACAAACATATTTTCAGCTAAAAAAGCTCTGAAGTTTCATCCGGAAAGTTCTGCAGAATCGATTCTAATCGGAGAAGAATTGATGCGCAACAGATGGAAACCGGGTTCAGACCAGTCGGTCTGGCCACGCAACCATTGGATCAGAACCAACTGGTTTTTGTATTGATCCTCTGATCGTCTCTGAGGAATCGTGTGAAACAGAAGCAACTGGGGAGCTGCGGGAGCGACCTGCAGTACCGACGGCGGCCAGCAGGCGTCAGTCTTTGACCGTCTGCGCCCAGGAAGGAAGAAACTTAAAGATTCTTTCAGCTGAGTTTTATCAATATCAAATATCGATCGGCTGAAATCGCACCGGAGCTGCAGAACATGTTTGGAACGTTCGTCACGTCCTCCAATAGCGCTGAGGCAGAAACTCACCGGTGGAGAAGTCCACCTCCGTGGTGGAGGTGATGGGCAGCGGGTCTTCGATCCAGGGCGTGGCGTGGACCGCCACGCTCCAGTCGCTCCAGGTTCCGATCTCCGTGTCCTTCGCAGCCACCTGTCAAGAAAGCGACTCTAGTCATGAGGCGAGAGGATGTCATGTGACCTCCGGCCGAGGGCGGCGCCGTTACCTGGATGATGTACTCCTTCCCAGCGTAGGCGTCGGTGATGGTGTGGGAGGTGCTGTCAGACAGCTCCACCTGCAGGCAGCAGAGAGAACAACAGGCTCGTGACTGCTGGGCGAGTCTACGCCCAAACATAAATCATTCCGTCACCATGGCAACGGGCGTGAAGGTTTAATGTTGATCATCCTGCTGGAACAGACACTCCTGTTCTGACATCACACCTCTGCTTCAATGAGGTCAGGAGGTCTGTCGATTTATCCTTTTTATACTTTATACGCACACACACACACACACACACACACACACACACACACACACACACACACACACTGAACTGCTGAAAGACACAAATTTCCTCACATAACATGATGCACAGCTACAGTTTCAACAGAGAAGCTGAGGAGAAAACGAGAGTTACAGGTTGGAATTTATGGCGTGTGTGTGTGTGTGTGTGTGTGTGTGTGTGTGTGTGTGTGTGTGTGTGTGTGTGTGGTGTGTGTGTGTGTGTGTGTGCGCCCTTTCTCCTCCTGAAGTTAGATTAAATGATTCAGATGCCTGTTGGCCTTTTGCAGGCCTCTACTCACGTACTCCCTCTCAGAATCTATAGCTGGGGGTGATGTTCTATTATTGGCTGGTTATTTACTGTGTGAATCTTTACGGAACATTAAATGTTATTTTTTATGTCTGATAAATGTTCATATCTTCTTTCTTTACATCATCTCGTCAGCTTCTCACTGGGTTCTAACGTTAGCGTAGCCGCCAGAACGGCCACCCAAACACACACACGTGTTGCTGTGGAGGTGTGTGTGTTCTTGGTCCACCTGTGCCAGGGGGTCGTTGATATTAGACGCTAGAACAGGCATGGGCAAACTAAGGCCCGGGGGCCACACGCGGCCCGTTAAACGTTTTAATCCGGCCCGCCAAACTTGAAAAATTAAATGAATAAACCTTGTTAATGTTAAATTTTCACTGCAATTCTGGTGTTTTCCCACTAGAAAAAAGACAGTCAGGAGGAGAGTGATGGTGATATCCTGAAGGATAACAGAACTTTCAGTGCTTTAAAATAGAAATGGTTATTAATTTGTTTTAAAAAGGCACATTTTATTCATTTGATTTTAAGTGTTTTAAGACTCATTCCAAAGTCAGATATTTTGTTGTAATGCTTCTCTTCATTTTCATTTGAAATTAAAGCACATGTTTTCTCCATATCCCAAGATGTGTATTTTTTCTCCAATGAGGTGAGGTTACCAAAGCACTCCATCCATCCATCTGCTCCTGGTCCGGCCCCTTTGTCAAATGTTAGAACCCATTGTGGCCCACGAATCAAAATGTTTGCCCACCCCTGCACTAGAATAAACTGGTCGTCCTCAGCAGAGCAGAACCACCACTCACTGACCCGCTGACCGAGCATGTTTAGGTGTGAGGAGGACCTGCTCCTCCTCACCACTAGGGGGCGGTAGGCAGGTCCTCACGGCCTCAGGTGAAGATCACCTGACTCCAGGTGATCTTCACGCCTTTACGTGCACCTCAGCCGCCCAGTTACGGTCGTGTTGGAGCCATAACTGACGCTCCGGTCGGGTCGGTGCCTCCAGGTGATGCTCCAGGTGGTCCTCCAGGTGGACCTCCAGGTGGTCCTCCATGTGGACCTCCAGGTGGTCCTCCAGGTGGTCCTCCAGGTGGACCTCCAGGTGATGCTCCAGGTGGTCCTCCAGGTGGTCCTCCAGGTGATCCTCCAGGTGGTCCTCCAGGTGGTCCTCCAGGTGATCCTCCAGGTGGTCCTCCAGGTGGACCTCCAGGTGGTCCTCCAGGTGATCCTCCGGGTGATGCTCCAGGTGGTCCTCCAGGTGGTCCTCCAGGTGGTCCTCCAGGTGATCCTCCAGGTGATCCTCCAGGTGATCCTCCAGGTGGTCCTCCAGGTGATCGGGTTCCTGAGCTCTCCTCTGGACCTCCCTGGACCAGCTCCTGGGTTTTTAAAAACGGGGATTCGAGTTTTCTGGAGCTTCAGCAGCAGTTTGCCACCTGCAGTGATGCAACATCTGGATGCTCAACACGAAACAAGGAGAAGGAGAACATCTGAGGAACATTCCGGTGGTCGGGTTGAGGAGGAGGGGCACAGCCGAGAGGCTCAAACACACGTGCACACGTGCACGCGCACAGACAATGTGAGGCGGCGTGAGGAGACGTGAACATTCCTCAGGGATTGCGTCAGGACGGGAAGAGCGGAGCCGCTCCTCTTCACACCTCCTCGCTCCAGCCGCTGCTCCCGGTTCCGTCCTTAAAAATTCCTGCTCGGATCAATAAAGTTTCATTTCAGCTGATCAAATATACATTTAGGCTGGAAATGAAAGAGGGGGAGAACATTTAACGGGGTGGGGGGACGGTCGCCTGATGATGGGATGGAACCAGAGGAGGAGAGACTGGAGACGGCGCCGGGCTCCGATCCGATCCACCAGCGTGTCCGTCGTCCTGGAAAGGAAACCCAATTATGTGGCACTTCCTCTGGCCCGACGGCGTTCCGGGTGTGTGTTCGCAGAACAGAGGGAGAGCGCAGTGAAAGGAGGGAGCTGTCAATCAACCTAATGAGACCAACCCTCTCCGTGCACGTGCACATGCACACATGTGCTGAAGCCAAGCGTAGGCTGATCCCTGGCTCAGAAGGTCCAGGCAGCAATTAGAGTAACAGGAAGCTGAGCCCACCTGAGGCTCTAGTACCAACTCCAGAACCAGCCCCAGATCCAGCTCCAGATCCAGCTCCAGAACCAGCTCCAGTACCAACTCCAGAACCAGCCCCAGATCCAGCTCCAGAACCAACTAGAGAACTTGGTCCATTTCCATAATAAAACCCCACCATTGCAGCGATACGTTGGGGGGTGTCGGGTTTCTTTGAGATCAGGACGATGAAGAGCAAAACGTTGGTTAAATATTAAAAAGTATTTATCTGTTGTGTTATTGACCGTTATTGTCAACGACTTTGATCAGGATGATCTAAACGGGTTCCATCAGGAATCCTGACATCTTATAATAATGAATATCCAATATTGAATCAATTCAATCATATTTCAATCATCTCTCCAGCCTCTCTGAGATATGGGGACTGGCCCCGCCCTCTCAGCACTCGCCCCGCCCCTACCGCCCATGCCCCGCCCCCTCCGCCCCCCCTCTGGTTGGAGATCAGAAGGAATCACGTGATTCTGGCTTGATTTCAGATTCATTTACCTTTCTGTTAAAATCAGATGATGTCAGATGTGTGTGTGTGCAGATGTGTGTGTGTGTGTTTAGATGTGTGTCTCTATGTGTGTGTGTGTGTAGATGTGTGTGTGTGTAGATGTGTGTGTCTGTGTGTGTGTGTAGATGTGTGTGTCTCTGTGTGTTTGTGTGTGTAGATGTGTGTGTGTAGATGTGTGTGTCTCTATGTGTGTGTGTAGATGTGTGTGTCTGTGTGTCTATGTAGATGTGTGTGTCTGTATGTGTGTGTCTCTATATGTGTGTGTGTGTGTGTGTGTGTGGGAGAGGGAGCTTGATTAATGATCTGTCTCTTCTTGTGTCCTTTAGATGAGATGTTTTCTCACAAACAAGGTCTAAACATTCATCATCTCCGGCTGGATGGGTGGAGGATGGATGGAAGGTTGGATGACAGAAGGTTGGAGGGATGGAAAATGTGTGGATGGAGGGATGAACGGAGGAGGCGATATGATGAGACGCCAGTAAAATGTTTAACTTTCATGGTGTTCAGGTTGCCATGACAGCAGCGGGAGAGGTAGAAGGATGGAGCAGCTCAGTGTGGTGGAGGACACAAGGGAAGAACGTGTCGCACACCTCCATTATTCATCCTTTCATCACATCCCAGCTCTGTGGACAACCAACCAGACGCCGCACCGCCCCCTGCTGGCGGGCGGGCGTCACAACACACTGCGCAGCCGCGCCACCGGGGGCGCTGTTGCTCCGCCCACCTGCTTTCCTTTGAGTGGGCTCTTTGGGGACGAGAACTTCCTGGTTTGGATCAGCGGTTTGTTGTGGAAACATGAAGGATCTTCAGAGTTTATGGATGAGAATCATCTCTTTGAAGCATTCCTGTCCTCCTGGCTGGTTTAACGTACGGACATAAACGTCCTGACAGCTGCGTGGGAGCAGAATAACGCAGGAGATCAACGGCGGCTTTGATCCAGAGACAGAGGGAGCTGCTGCTCCACGATGCTGCCATCTTCTAGACGGGTCTGATCTTCTGCGTGTTGATCCTCAACCACAGACGCTAACATCTGGAAGCATTTCCACCTCTGGGATCGGTGTCTTCATGTCCGTGCACGAGCGCTCAGCCTCTCCACGGAGCTGCTGAGGCCAGCTCCCATGATCAGGAGAGCATTGAGCAACCAGCCGTTGGTCTTATCAGAGTCACTGGAGCGCAGCGTTAATTGCAGTGAGAGCTTAACGAGGGAGCTGGTGGGTGGGAGGGAGAGCATGAAGGTCCTGGGAAAGAGGAGGAACTGATGGAGAACAAAGATCTCTGCAGGCACGTGATGGAGCTGAATGTTCCAACCTCTGATCATCAGCTGCTGAGCAGCACTGCTCTGGTCCTGGATGGTTGTGATGCTCCCGCAAGGCTGAAGGTCTGAGGACACCAAGAACAAGCCAGGCTCCAGGCTCCAGGCTCCAGGCTCCAGGCTCCAGGCTTCAGGCTTCAGGCTCCAGGCTTCAGGATCCAGGCTCCAGGCTTCAGGATCCAGGCTCCAGGCTTCAGGATCCAGGCTCCAGGCTTCAGGCTCCAGGCTCCAGGCTTCAGGATCCAGGATTCAGGCTTCAGGCTCCAGGCTCCAGGATCCAGGCTTCAGGATCCAGGATCCAGGATCCAGGCTCCAGGCTCCAGGCTTCAGGATCCAGGCTCCAGGCTCCAGGCTCCAGGCTTCAGGATCCAGGCTCCAGGCTCCAGGCTCCAGGCTCCAGGCTTCAGGCTCCAGGCTTCAGGCTCCAGGCTCCAGGCTCCAGGCTCCAGGATCCAGGCTCCAGGCTCCAGGCTCCAGGCTCCAGGCTCCAGGCTTCAGGCTTCAGGCTCCAGGATCCAGGCTCCAGGCTCCAGGCTCCAGGCTCCAGGCTCCAGGCTCCAGGCTCCAGGCTCCAGGCTTCAGGCTTCAGGCTTCAGGCTTCAGGCTTCAGGCTTCAGGATCCAGGCTCCAGGCTCCAGGCTCCAGGCTTCAGGCTTCAGGCTCCAGGCTCCAGGATCCAGGCTTCAGGCTCCATGATCCTTCAAAGGTTCCTTATTTGGATCCTTTAATTGGTGAGACCAGCTGGACCAGGACCAGAGCAGATCTTTCACCAGGTCCAGACACACTTCAGCCTTGAAGAAGAATCCAGGGTTCCTGATCACAAAAGCGCTGTGACAGGAGGAACGCTGCTTCCAGGAATCCCTCGCCGGACACATATGCTTCTACTAGAGAAGGTCCCACAGGAGCAGAACGTGCACGGAACAGTCGGATACAGTAACATAGAGACTGACGACACGGAGCAATTATTCCTGCCTGAGCACCAGCTCCAGCTTGGACCGTTTCAACTCATAACTGTTCTCAGACGCCTCCTCCCAGAACCTTTCTGAGGTGGAACTCAGAGGCGACCCGGGAACTTCACGACTATTTGTCAAAGATTTGAGGCCCGTTTTCAGCAAATGGCAGAACAATAAAAACCCAGAACGTCGACCTGCTGTCAGTAAATCTCCAATTTCCTCCTCGTGCTCGGAATAAATGTTGTTCCACCAAATCTGAGCTGCCAGATGTTATAAAGCTGTTAGCAGTTAGAAGCTGGCTGTGATACACCTGAGCTCATGGCAGGCGCATATTCCACACACACACACACACACACACACACACACACACACACACACACACACACGGTACTCACATGCTGCCACTGTTCCCGGATGAGGGGCCGATAACGAAGGAAGTATTTGAGGGGGAAGTTGTCGATGTCGGGCCAGGTGGAGGGACTCTGCCAGGACACCTCCAGCCTGCGGGCGTTGAAGCGGATGGGGGTGGCGGTCACACGCTCCGGGGGGTCGGGTTTAACTGCAGGCGGACGGACAGACACATGTAGGGATCAGCTATAGGTGGGGATCATATGGATGCTGTCATCACGAGTAAACACGAGTAAACACGAGTAACAGTGCGTTAGCATGGGGGCTAACATTAGCCACCTTCTCCACAGACCTGCCTCATACATGAACACCAGTCCTTCCTACAGCAGAGGTGACGCACACCTGACAACGCAGCGACATCCAGCCCGTCTGAGGTGTCGCTGCGTCCATTCAGGAGTCACAGCGGGTGTTCAGGTGAATCACATTCCAGCTTCACTCCTCTGACACCACATCGTCTGATCACCCTGACACTAGAGGAGCCTCTCCCTGTTATTGGGAGAGTCAGGAGCTTCCTCCAGGGTTCTCTTTGTAACTGAAGCCTCACACACACACACACACACACACACACACATACACACACACACACACACAGTCCTCCTCTAATTTCAGCCCAGCTTTGGTCGGATGAACCGGGACAGTTGAGTATTTTCTGACTCCCACTCAGAATTCCGAAGTGCACCAGGGAGCATGAAATTGTTTTATTTATTTACGATGTGCCTCGTTGTGCCCGATAATGAATGGGACTTACAACTTAGGGTGGCGTGAGAGAGACTTCTAACAAAGGGAGGATTGGTGAGAGAGGATGGAAGGAACAGGGGCGACAAACTCAGGCTGAAAAAGTGGGAACAAATCTAAAAGTTTCCATTCACCCTTCAATCATGTGACACACTGGAGCCACACGCGCTAATATCCGATATGCTAAAGCACATGGCAAAAGATTAAAGGGCGTCGGTGAAAGGGTGAAGAAGACGGGGTTAAAAAATGGAGGGATGAAGTCAGAAGAACGGCCCGCAGTGATGAAAGAGGAGGGGAAGAAAGGAACAGTGGGGTATTCTGCTATCGCCAATAGTTTGAAGGATATTTCCTGAGCCAAGGCGCTAATCCGGCTAGCATTAGCATTTTCATGAGTCCTGTGTCCGGGGCTTGGCAGAGCAAGTCACTGGCTCGTTTTCTTACTCGTGCACACAATCACACGTGCACGCACACATCACACGCAGCCTGTGGGAGGCCGTGAGCAACAAACAGAGCTGCTGGCAGCACTTTCCTTATCTGCCAAAGTGCTCCTCATTCCTCCTGAAATGAATTTCTTCTCTCGAATGCCTTTCCCTCTGAGTGGCTTTATGAAAATTCTCTCGCTGTTATTATGTGGCTGTGCGGAGACAGGAAGTGGAGAACGGCCCAGCGGCTTTCCCTCAAAGGTATTTTTTAAAAACCAAAATAAGCAGTGGAGCAACTTTCCCTCTGCACTCAAACATCTAAACATCTGGAGGAGCGAGCAGATCGCCTCCCGTCCCGTCCGGAGGTCTTCGTCCACGACACGTCGCCACCGCTGACGTGGTTGAAGAATCTAAAGGGTTAAAGGTCTCACCTATGGTGGACTCCTCAAAGGAGACGGTGGTGGAGGCTCTGCCCAGGGCGTTGACCGCGGTCACGTTGACCTTGTAGGGGGTGGTGGAGAAGACCTCGGGGAAACGGACGTGACAGCGGTTCTTGTGGTCTGGATCCTTCTGCACCTCCAGCGAGCGCTGGTTGTGTCTGTGGACGTGTCCACAGGATGGACGTCACCATCGCGCACAGCTCCAGCCCCAAATCCACACGTCTATTTATGTCGCGGTGCGGAGATGGAAAACATCCACATTCCCAGATCCCAAATCACACATGTCAAGGACGGAGGTTTGAGGTTGGAACCCGGAAAAGCTGAAACATCGGCAGTCGGTTCCTGAACTCAACCCCCCGACCTGGACCAGACGTTAGGTCATCCTGCTGAAGAGGACAGATGTCCTCCAGCTGATGAGGACAGATGTCCTCCAGCTGATGAGGACATCTGTCCTCCTGCTGATGAGGACATCTGTCCTCCTGCTGATGAGGAGAGATGTCCTCCAGCTGATGAGGACATCTGTCCTCCAGCTGATGAGGACATCTGTCCTCCAGCTGAGGAGGACATCTGTCCTCCAGCTGATGAGGAGAGATGTCCTCCAGCTGATGAGGACATCTGTCCTCCAGCTGATGAGGAGAGATGTCCTCCAGCTGAGGAGGACAGATGCTGCGCTCAGATCTATTCCTACGTGCACGCCGGGTCCTAAACTGGACTCAGAGTGGAGGAACTCACTGGACGTCCACTTCGAAGCTGGTGGGGACGTAGGTGGGGTGCTGCTGGTGCCAGCTGCAGTAGAAGCCTTTGGGGTAGGCGTTGGAGCGACAGGTGACCATCGGCTCTCGAGGAGGAGCTGCAGACAGAGGAACACAAAGCGACGGCCATTAGAGGACACTCACTTTATTAAAGCAGATGTTTCCAGTGAGGATGGAAGGAGCTCCAGGAGCGGCCTGATCTTCTGCCCCCAGCAGATTTAACCTCCTCAGCTCAGGGTTTCAGCAGCTTCTAGCTGATCTGTTCACTCTGCGTTCTGCCTGAAAGCTCGTTTCCCTCGCCTGAACCTCTTTTTCATGAACAGGAAGTGTGACATCAGAACAAAAAACACATTAGCTGATGTCGTGCTAATGTTGTGCTAATGTTGTGCTAATGTCGTGCTAATTAGATACGTGGGTGGTTTTAGTGCACTGAAATTTCACCTTTTTAGAACTCAAACACTGATAGGCTCTGATGGCTCATTTCACTCGAGTGTGTGCTCAAGTGGTTGCCATGGCAACCAATTAACTTATCAATCGTGTCAACATCAATGAGCCCAACGCAATGTCCGATCACAAGTAATTAATCACACAGTCTAATTAGGGCCATATCAATCAATGGGCCCCTCATTGGATGGCTTCAGTTACACACACACACACACACACACACACACACACACACACACACACACACACACACACACACACACACACACAGAGGTTACCGAGTAACAGGCCAATATTTGCTGCATTTTGTCCTTGTTCACGCTGCCAATGACAGAAACTAAAAGAGACAGAAACAGAATCAACACGTCCGACGCTTGAAGAGCCGCTGCAGCAACATCAAAGACCTGCAGGGCATCAAATCAAAGTGAAGAACAAAGCAGCATCATTTCAATTTAAATGGCGGCGCTGATGAGCGGCTGCATCACCTGATCACGCGCATGTTTAATAAATCTTGCTGTGATTAAACATGCACGTCTGGTGTGCACGGATGACCGCGGCGGCTACTTTTGAATGCTAATGGTGGCGGCCTCGGTTCACCGCAGGTCACAGCTCATTAATCACAAACACAAAAGCAAAGCCACAAACGCGGCGTTGATCATTACTGATCATCGGATCGATCATTAACAGGCCTCCCCTGGCAGAGGGTTCAGCTGGTCACGTGACAGCGGCACCACCTTTAATATAAACCAGATAAGAACGAGTAAATTGAGTTTTGATTGACACGAATGATGGATTTATCTGAACGTTTCATTTTAATGTTTAAGCTCCAAAAATATCTGGCAAAAATCAGGAGAAATAATGAAAAATATCAACGCAGAAGAAATGAGGGACTCCTCAATGTGCTGCTCTTTATCTACCCATCCTCCACGCACACACACACACACACACACACACACACACAACACACACACACACACGGGACAATTCCCTGGAATTCCAGGAATGTCTGCAGGACAATTGGAAACAGCCGTTCCTGAGAGGTGAGTGAAGGAAAGGAGGACGATGAGAAGCAGACAGAGTGATGAAGGAGGTGGGAGGAACGTGGGGAAGAGTCTCGTTCCAGCTCCGGGGGTGCCGCCGTTGTTTCGGAGCGGCGAGGCAGCAGCCGAGGTCGGCACTGACTGGAGCGGGGATGAGGTGATGGCAGCTTTGTGTCGGAGTGTGTGTGTCAGCTCAGGGAAGCACACACTCTCCTCCTGACTCTGGTTGATTGACTCCAGAGTGAGAACCTGCTCTGTTTTCCGTCTGTGGGGGCTGGACATCCCCTCCACATGTCAGATGTTCCAGCTGTGGCCCTCAGATACGTGGGGAAGGATTGCTGACTGCACCTCCCATTAGCCGGGTCCTGCTCAGGGTTTCCTCCTGTTACAGCAGACCCGCTCACACGTCCTGGTCCCTGATTCTGGTTTAGATGTTGACGCCCGGGCCAAAGCGGTGCCGGGACAGCTGCAGAAGAACCCAAACAGAACTGAGCTTCCTGCTGCGGCTTTGATGTCCGGTCAAATCGCTGCAAAAAAAAGCAGGTTTAAGAATCCGGAACGTTTGTCTGTGTGCTTGAAGGATCAAATGGTGCTTCAGTGCCTCAGAGGAGGTCCTGGAGCGGCTCTGAGATTAAGCCCGGCGCCCCGTCCCACCACAGGCCAGACGCCACTGCTTTCCACGGTTAGGTGGAGGATGGAGCCGCCATCTTCTCCTCCTCCACTGACACGTGTGAGAGCCAACAGGAACACGACTCCAGCAAAGTGCCGATGGAAAATTAAAATGGAGGCGAAGGAGGGGAAGGAAGCCGGAACGTTCCGTCCCAGAACGTCCAGGCGGAGACGTCAGCTTCCAAAGGCCCCAATTTAAATCTGGGCCGTCACTGATGCTTGGGGCCTCACACAGACGTCCGGCTCCGTGTCAGGGTGGCAATAACGGCCCGGGGCTCCGTCGCCATGACGATCGGCTCTTAACTGCACGTCCGTGCCGGCTGCATGAGTGACAGGCTGAGATTGACCAATCAGAGGTGTCAGTGATGCCGTCGTCCTCAGGCAGGCAGGAACCTAATCAGCCCAGGACACACACACACACACACACACACAAACACACGCACACACACACACACCTGTTCGGAGGGGTGTTGCTGCTGAGGAACAGGCATTAGTTCCCTCTGAAGACAGCCGCGTCTCTTCTGCCCGACAGGTAATCGCTGGCCTTCAGGTACGCAGCCTCGGATGCTCTTTGCTAACGTGCGCCCGCCGCCACCGACACAAAGCCTATTGATTACGCCGCGCTGCTCTTTGATAACTGCACCACACAGGTGATTTATTGCTTTCTCGACCAGAAGAAAACGTCGTTTGGAAAAATTAAGGATGCCCCCTCCAGCTGGGATTCCATTACTGGAGGCCTAATCGTAAAATCTGATCCCCTGATCCTGCAGGGATGAAGGAGAGCAGATAACAGAGGAGTGGAGCTGCAGCATCCTGCAGGAACCAGGTGTCCTCTGATCACACTGTCTGGACTCAGCGGCGGGGACACGAGCCGGCGCCACGTTTTCCACTTTTCACTTTCCTTCCTCCCGACTTCAGCTGATGAGAAAAACTGAAGTCCAAGAAAAGGGGAGCTCCAATTTGAACGTTTCCCATCTGATTCTCCCGGGATGTGATGCCAACTTTAAGGAATTCTTGTCTTCACGTGATCAACTGCTTCCATGAACTGGTTTATCTGGAGCCTCCGGTAACCAGGCAACATGGATGGAAGCACTCACACATGCCGGAAGGTTCCGTCACGGTTCCGTGTCAACATCATCAGATCTAAATTCCTAATTTACACATTCAAGCTTTTTCCAGAAGTCAAAAACTTTTCCCAGTTTTTCATTTTAATAAACACTTTAGAGCAACTTTAGTTCAGATGACATCTGTCTGTCAGCAAGGAAAAGATCCCTGGAGGTAACAACATGTAATCCACCAGGAAGGGGAACGGCGAGCACCCAGGGGGGACCGGGGGGTCCGGGGGTGGGGGGGGGTTAAAAAAGAGCTAAAAAAGAAGAGTGGGTGAAGGAGAGAGGGAGAAAGAAAAGAGGATAAATGAGCCATTGTTCCTTCCTCTAGCTGTCAGTTCTCAGTAATGCTAATCATCGAGCTAATCTGACAGGATGGCA